>NC_141250.1:2970000-3097500 GCF_054856555.1 Leptonotus elevatus | reverse complement strand
CGACGAAGTTCAGAGATCTGGGAACATGATCTCCTCTTCAGGCTCAGGTGAGTTTTCCTCCTTGGTGAAATTATTCAGCCCGCTCTCCAAACTTTTTTAAATTCAGTTTTTGTTTTTTGTCTATCAGCCCCAACCTGTCTGTATACCATCAATTTATTAGCAAGAATAATATTGTTGTATACTCTTTACATTCATTAAATACAGGAAGTTTCAGGAAGTTTTAACCAGTAAGGTTTGTCCCCTCATCGTTAGTGTCTCAATGGGAAATAGACGAGAGCTGAATTGCATAGCGTTTGATGACTGTACTTGTAATACGACATAATTTAGAGACAGTGATGCAGTATAGATGACACAATATTAAGGAGCTCAGTAGGTGTTCGTTGGTAGATGAAAAAAAAAAAAGTTTCCTTGATATTGCCCCTCTCAACAGGATGGCACCTACATCACTCTGATTTCAACACAGTTTGAAACAGACTTGACAAATAATGGTATAAAATTATGTACAATGGGCCCCTTAGGAAGAAGAAAACATTTTGTACCCTCCCAACTCTCCGCCTCCACTATAAATGGTATTATTTGTCTAGAAAATTGTTGTAAGTGCAATTACATTTATTCCATGCAATTCCATGCATACCATTGTATCTTTATTAATATTAAAGAAAATGAAAAAAAATGTATACAACTTACAACAAAGAATAAGTAAACTTGTTTTATTGTTTGCAACAAAAGATTTAAAGTGAATCAATTTGCCTGAAATTCAAACAAATATTCCCTATTTAAACTGTAAAAAAATAAAAAATAAATTGACCGGGTAACTGAGCTATATGATGCTGCAAAACTACTTTCATTTTGTGTTGACTAAGGGCAGATATAGGTTTATTTCTTTCTGCCCCCTTTCATTTATTTTCTTATAAAGAGTCAAATAAATAAATAAACGAAATGGAAAAAAATACAAATATTAAGACAGACTTTAACCTACAAAACAAAAACAAATGAAACTATTTTTTTAAAATCATAATTAGTAAGTCAGGATTAATGGCTACAATGAGCATGTTTTGCAGTGTACAGTTATCCATATAGGGTGATCACAAGGACTCACCATTGTAGTTCTCCCCACACTCCTGCCGCTTGACAGGGATATTTAATATCTAACCTGGCGAGCTTGCACATGTATCTCATAATGTCCTTTTCATGAAAGAGATATAAATTCTATTGGATGGAATGTTGACTGATAAACACAAATTTGATCATTATTGTCCATTGTAAATCCATCGCCTGCCGCCTTCATCCTTTCAGCATGACTACACGTATACAAACGCATGGGAGCTGGAGCTCTATACTTCCTGAGCACACGTTGACAATGAGAGCGCCACTGCCATCTACTGTGTAGTAGTGGTAGTAGTAGTGCAGTTACACTTTCTTACTAGCAAGGTAAAAAAAACAACCCAAAAACATGTTCTTTGGAGTCACATAATTCCCCCACCCCCCAGGATCGTATGGCCCCTATTTGCGGACTGGTGTAGTGCCATGTCGTACCACATCATGCCGGGCAGCATTGAGGTGCACTGAGAGAGAAGCAAGAACAAGAGCATTCTCTTTTAAGTGTAATACATAACCACATTTTGCCGTTTTAATTTGTTGTTCCCACAGATAAGAGAGAATATACAATGAGCCCCCCACTGAGGGGCGAAAGTTTCACGTCAGGGTTCACTCAAGGTCTCAACGTTTTCTAAACGTCCACTAAACATTCTCTAAACAGTCTTAATGGTTTTTTTTGTCGCAAGGAAATTTTGAGACAACAAAGAACATTAATTTAGGCGAACGTCCGTCTAACATTTGCAAGTCTTGAATGAACCCTGATGTGTGTGCGTATTCCAGCTTTATAATTACTGTAAATTATATGATAATTTCCACCGTCCCATCTATGGCGTTTTGCATATAGTGGTGCCTTGAACATACGAGTGACCTGATTTACGAGGTTTTTGAGATTTTCAGTTTTTTTGCTTTGACTTGCAAGTTCAAAGTTGAGATACAAACGATGCATGAAATTAGCTCATTTTATTTGATTAGATTAGATTAGATGAGATTAATTATATCAGATTTGATTTGATTTAGAAGTTTATTTTGGACATGCATAAAATACAAATTGTTGAAGATAAAACGTGAAAAAAAAAAGAAGACATTCAAGCAAACAAAACTCAAATGAAGCAACAAAAGATATAAAGTAAGACCGTCGTCAACCCAGTCCTTAATTTTATTAATTTACACATAGCCTACATGTTCCAAAAGGAGAAGGAAGAAGTTTAAACTTTTATGTTCCTACCCCCTTATCTCCATTTCATCATCAAAATATATATAAAAAATATATCATTCATAAAATTTGTTAAACATAGTATTGGACTATAGTATACTTTCTGGATTTAATGAGGATTAATAAACTTTTTAATATACCATATATACTTGGCTTTTACATAACAGTAATAATAATAATAATAATAATAATTATTATTATTATTATTATTTTTAGTAGTAGTAGTAGTAGTAGTAGTAATCCCCAGTCAGATTTCCCATAATATAACTTGTATTTCTACAACTTCTCAAAAATTACTTCTCAGAAATACTTATATATTTATTTTTCTTACTTCACAATAACTGCACTTTGGCAAAGGCTGCAAGCTGTATAATGTCACAAATTTAATCTGAAACTAAAAATAGGACAAACAAAATTACACCTTGTTCATTTGAAACATCGATCAATTAGCCTTTCAGTGAGCTTAATGCCAACGCTTACTAGCATCTGTGTTAGTTAATGAAGTTTCATGTAATTTCTACTTCACTTGTTATATGTATGTACATCAGAAAAAAACATGTAAGAAATCTCTAATGACACTTTGTGGCATGTTCCACAGTTTCTTCTGTTTTGTATAAATCTTCATATTGATTTGTTCTGTTACTGTTGCACAGCAATCTGAAGAAATAATTGGTTTGGAGGGCTGCTGAAAGTGAGTAGAGAGATCGTACAGGGAAAAAGTGAGGGAGGGTTAGTGAGCAAAACAAAAGCAGCCATTTCTGTAGAGCTTAACGTGGGTGAGAGCTCAGAGAGAAGACGAGATTGAGAGCGGCTGTGAGCTGTGCAGTAGCTTCGGCATAGCTGCACCATGACAGCAGGAGAAGGTAAGGATAGAAATACAGCAAATTACATTTTCTGTTTACTGTGGTCAGATTGCAAACATGTAAGATGCATCGGCTGCATGTAAAGGTGAAGCTACTTTAAGTTTGTTATATAATGTGCACAATTATACTGCTGCAAATGGCCACCCTATTATGTAAAGATTCTGCTTAGTAAAGATGAAGGTGAACGTATCTTTGGGTTGTTTAAGTGTGGAATAATCATTGATGCAAATGAATAACACGGAGTAAACATTTAAAAATATATATTTTATTAGTGCAAGAGATTGCGCCTGATTTACGAAAGGTTTGTAATGCAAAAAGCAGGCGCAGACTTGATTGCTCATGCAATATTTTTGACTTGACTTCCGCTTTAAATACCAAGTCTCAAAGGCAGGTGCAAACCAGCACTGATGTGCATAATGATGACTGCAGTTACTGTTGCGGTTAGGAGTCATACCCAAATAAGAGGCAGCAGTGGTGCGTATCTTATCCCCTTGTGTAAAGAATGGCAAATTTGGCACTTCTGAACGAACTTAATCCTGACTTTGAGCCAAACACAAAGAGTCATTCCATATCGATATTATGTATTATAAAACTCTTTTCAACTCTGCATTTTCTTGCATCTGGGACAAATCTAAGCACTTTGGCAATTGTTACTGGCTTCTTCCACAGTAGTTTTTGGATGGATGGGCAGATTCATTAAAATTTCTCACTTGGAGTCAGTGAGTTCAATCACACAAAACATAACTTTTGCACAATCGCTCGGTCCCCAAAAATTATCAAGGTTTCTTTTCTGTAACTCAGTAATGTGTTTGCCTCTTTCACTATAACCAGTTCCAATAAGTTTCATGTTGTGCTTGCAGCAATTTTTCAAATTTCCTTGCTGAGAAAAAGCACAAGTAGTAAATCAGGTCCTTGGATTGTAATCTTACCACCAAAACTGTGCTCAATCTGTTAGCGTGAAAACACAATTTAGCACCCACTATTTGGGATTTTAGTAACTCAGGCATTTTCTGTGATTTAATTTTTTTTTTTTATAACATCCATTTTCCAAACTGCTTATTCTTCACAACACAAGCATTTACATGCTGTTCTTGCCTATACTGTATGGATGGTACTGAAAAATACTGTAAAAGCTTTGATGCTTAAGCCAAAGACATCCTTGACATTTACCTTTGAAATTGCGAGAACAGAAATTCCACATTGGACTGGTATAACACACTTAATTAATTTTCTTCTGTGACTGAGTGTGATGGTCATCGCAGTTACGTTTTAGAATCTAGACCCATTTATAGCAGCTCAATGCATAATGCAAAATATGTTCTCTATTTATAACCAAAGAGTAGCTGGTCAGCAAGAGACTGCAAACTGTATACTTTTCCCCCACAGCAGCCGTTTTCAATTCTTCTAAGAAGTTATTTGATCGGCACACGGCAGCTTTCAAAAGGATTAAAATTATGTCTATGCATGTGCTGTATATATTTATGTGGGTGTATGCCTGTTTATCTCCAACAATTGGCTGCTGGAACTAGCGTAGGAGAGATTTAGTTTAAAGCCCGTTATACAACCTTTTTAGTCATTTTAAATACCGAAATGCTGTTTTTCCTTTCACTTTGAAATTGTTAGGCGCATTGCTCCAGGGCACAATAGCTGTGATTGTTGGGGGTTGCAGTCAGTGCACCAGTCCCAGCCTCCTCAAAGCTGCTGCACTGGTGCTGTATTTGTGCCACTCAGTATAATTAATCGTAAAATACTAAGACCAGTGGAGATTTACCAGTCGAGATGTATTGCATGCATCCAATTCTGAAAATGCTGAAGAAGCATATTCTAATGACTTTTAGATGAGGTCTAGAAGGACAAGTAATAAGTAGTAGTAACATCACCAGCTATATTACTGGCATGATTTACTTTGTTACAGCATTTGTTTTCTGTTCAGATTTTAGTGAGCGGGTTTGTTTTGACACTGTTATGAATGTAATGTCAAGTGTAATACAATTACTGTCTTTCTTTCTCACTTCATTATGTTGTGTGAAGGAATAGCCATTCCATTGTTGTTGTTTGGGCACAGTGTGTCTCCTGTCTATGAACACTTGATTGAGCTCTTCCTTTTCATTGCATGTTTGCATCAGTCATCAGGTTGTGATGATCACCCTTTTTACATTGCAGAATAATTTTTCAACTTTCATTGTTTTGAAATTGAGCCAGAATTAATTCAGTACACTTAGCTTTTATAACAAAAAGTTTTGCTTGTTGACTGACTTACTGTTGTTACATTCATAGGTTGTTTTATATTAACTCATTCACTCAGTCATCTTCACTGGAGCAAACCCCTTCGCTCCTGGCTGTTTTACTGGATTTTGACAGATTGTGCAAGGCCCACAGAATATTGTGTTCTGTTGCTATAAAAATATGGAACCTACCAAAATAAAGATTAAAGTCTCTCCTTTAATCAGAAAAGAGTATATTTTTATCCGTTTCCGTTTTGCAGCAATTAGCATTAGAATCTAGCTAAGTTTCATCATTATTCACAAATCTGTTGAAAACACTGGCAAAAAGAGCTTGTTGCAACATGACCCTGGTAGATTTCTTACACTCTGCTGCCATTTGCTGGCCATGTTTGTAATAACTACCATTGCTTCAAGCATTTTCTTCATGTCAGAAGCTGTATCAAAATCTTCTGTATGTTAGGGATCGGGAACCCTGGTCCTCGAGAGCCACCATCCTGCTTGTTTTCAATGTCTCCCTCCACAAACACACCTGATTTGATGAATAGGATCATTAACAGGCTTGCTAATTAGCTGATCATTTGAATCAGCTAACAGACAGGACGGTGGCTGTCAAGGACCAGTGTCCCCTACCCCTTTGCTACATTATTTTTGTTTAGGTTGTTGTAAATATGATGAAAATGTAATTGTTGATATTGGAGCTCCACTGTAATAATCTTCAAAAGGTGTGATGATTACTATCTGTCAGAGTCAGGCATTTTAATTACATGGGCTTTTGAGTCTTAGTAGGAGCGAGTGCTTGTTAGAACAAGTCAGACATTACATTTAGAAGCTCACATAGGTGAGTGATTAACCCTCTCTGCTTTGTTTTGTAAATTGGGTGTTCACAAACTACTGACACACTACTACTGACTACACACAACTTGGATTGAAGAGGATAGATGATATTGTTAGAGAATTACCTTTGCATTATTGTGATGCAATGAGAAAGTAATGTGTCACACTTATGGGCAAATTAATTGTTTAATACACAAATATCAAGGAAAGTCTGCAGAAGTTGATTCATTTTCAAAACCAGCACTTGCAAATATATTTTATGCTCTGTAGAAATGATCGCTTATCAGCAAGACATCTGTGTGGTGATAATACTGTAACACTGATCACCCTGTCATCTGTCTTTATTATGTAACCTCAGAGAAGCCGCTTGCTACATCACATGTATCTGTGGTTCACGGTGCTCCCACAAGGGAACATTGGGACAATAAGAGCTTTGATATTTCCTACAGCAAAATATCATACAAATGTGTGTGTTAGAACAAAGTGGACTTGTCATTGTGTACCCTGACACCTAGTGGACACCTCGCTGTGCATTATCAATCTCCATCAGCTTTTTCCTCATTTATTGGTGGCTGTGAGGTTCAGTAAACCAATTATATTACATGCTAATCGAGGTTATTTTAGTAAATGAAAACTAACGGAAAAACTAAAACTAATATTCAAAAAACTATTTTGTTAACAAAATAAAATAAAACCAAAATGTTTTTAAAAAAACGAAAACAAACTGAAACTACATTTTTTTGTTTACAAAACTAACTATAATTATAGGGGAAATGCCCTTTGTCTTAGTCCTTGGTAATTAATTTAATACATGAGACTTTGGGGATGATTTTAAATGTGATTTTAAGTATTTTTATAAAGATGTTTGAAAGTGTGTCACATAGAAGTGATGTCATCTAGCAGAATGCTTTGACGCAGCCTCTGACCTGAAGAGGTGGCTTAAAGCAATGGTAGTTATTACAAAAAACGGCCAGCAGGTGGCAGCAGAGCAAAATAGATCAACCAGGGCCATGCTGCAACAAGCTCTTTTCCCCAGTGTTTTCAACAGGTTTGGGAATAATGATGAAACTTAGCCATATTCTAATGCTAATTGCTGCAAAACTGAAACAGATAGAAATATACTTTTTATCCTGATGAAATAATCTTTCTTTTGGTAGGTTCCATGTTTTTATAGCAATAGAACACAATATTCTGTGGGCCTTGCAAAGTCAGTCAAAATCCAGTAAAACAGCCGGGAGTGAAGGGGGTTGCTTCTGTGAAAATGGTTGGGAGTAAATGAGTTAAAAGGCTGTGTTGTGTGCATATTCTTTGTAACACAAAATGGTGATCTCAGATTAATAGACGCCTTGCTCTTCTCACTACTGTGTGTCAACCACCATGAGTCACACACACATATTGATAATGTTAGAGGCAGGCTTAAGGGTTGGGTTTTCTGGCACTGAGCGAGCACGCCGAATGCAGAACAGGGACATGAAAAGCGTGCGTATTGCCATACACATACACAGTGGTAAAGAATTATCTATTCAGTCCACAGCAGAGATGCTGAGGAAGCTGGTATGCAAGAAGATCTGCGCTAGTAAGAATGATGTCCTTTTATATTGTTCTCTCTTCTTATTCGGCCGTTGTTTTCTCTCTTCTTGGCTGGTGCTTTTTCCTGTTCTGCTGTCCGTTATTGTCAGCTTCTTTGCCAAAGCATCGCAGTCTAGACTCTGTCCTCCAGTTCCCTCACCCACCTCCCTTTTTCTCCTACCATATTTTCTTCTACCATATTTTCTTCTAGGTGGACCTGTTGCCTTATGAATCCCTTTGTTTTTCTATTGCAAATGTTTGTGAATGTGATTTGTTTATTTCTGTATATGAATCTGACTGTTCTGATCTGAATTCTATACTTGTAATGTGTGCCTTATAAACAATGAGAGATATATGAAGGGGTGGAGTTCAGTCAGAAACAACACTCATCTTTCTTTTAGTAGTTACTTAAGGTTGTTGTAAAAACATGTGTCTCAGAAGAAATGCTTCTTACTGATGAACTTTCAATTGTGTTTGGAAAAAAGTAAGGATTCTTGCTTCAAACATTCATGAGGTTTATTGAACATCAACTGTACAGTCTCATGATATCTGCTTGAGGCTAATCCCTCGTGTGAATAGTCATGTTGGGTAGGTGATAGGACTATGTTTATGCATGTCTGCCGAACTAGATTAAGGTCAGATGGATGGTTAGATAAATGCTAATGCTAGTCAATGCATGCACACAACCTGGCAAATTGACTCAAGAGCACCCTTTTGTTGATCATTCCAATATTATATCATATTTATATTGTACTGCAATTCAGAACTGAGTCCGGTTGGACACACTAAATAAGAAGAGAATTGTGATGCATTTCACCTTGAAACAAAATTCCAAGCAGGAAGAGCATTGTGTGAAAATGTCTATCTTTTGCGTAAAACAATGGCTGATAAATTATATATGGTCTGTATTATAAAAAACTTGCTGCAAACCAGCACCTAAACAACACACATTTTTGTATTTTTGAAAATTCTGGGTTCTTGAATGTTAATTTTTGTTTTCCAGATAAGAACTTTGAAGATGAGGACTCTGTTGATGGAGGCCGGTCCTCCTCTTCCTCATCCTCCAAAGTACCTCCTAGTGGCAGGAAGACTGTAATGTCTGCTAGAAGACCCAGCTCAGCAACCTCGGCTAAGGCCACAAGTGTGTGTCCTGTCAATGATACTGTAGATACACACTGTCAAGTATGTCTATGTTTATAATACATGTGTTCTTGTGATACATAAAGGTAAAGAAGCAGCTGCTGGTGCTGTTGATGAAGAAGATTTCATCAAATTTTTTGAAGATGTGCCGTCCGTCCAGGTATTTGAAACTGACTACAAAATAACTGGTTTGAATAGTAAGGACTAAACTTGTACCTCCTATCATCAGATTTACTCTAATAGAGAGCTGGAAGACCAGCTGACAAAGATCAGAGAAGTTCTGTCAGATGACAAACATGACTGGGAGCACAGAGTGGTAGCAGTAAGTCAAACATGCACATACGCAACACTTCAGTTCAAATTCATCAGAATGCGAGTAACAGACAACTTCACATACACATTGTCAGGACATGCATGGAGGAAAAACAGAAAAAACTATCCATCTGTCCATCTATCTATCCATCCATCCATTCTGACTCATATCTATCATGGTCCCCCTATAGCTGAAAAAGGTTCGCTCACTCATGCTTGCTGGGGCAGCGGAGTATGAAGGCTTCCCTCAGCAGCTGCGTCTATTGGAGGCACCGCTCAAACTGTCGGCTAAAGATCTACGCTCCCAGGTGGTCCGTGAAGCTTGCATCACTCTAGGGTAAGGCTGAAAAAGTGAAATTCTATCTGATGAGTCCTTAATTTTTTTTTAATGCAGGGGTCGACATTAATGGTGGTCCGTGGCCACCGTGTCACTATGTTGGGCCACCAGAAGTTCACTAATGGTGGCACAAATGGGCCACCACTGAAAACTTCCAGGCCAATTTATTAGCCTACTTATTATTAATAAGCCTATTTGGTAGTCTTACTTACCTTTACGCTTTTCATTTACAGTAGTTGTGGGCTGTAATTAATTGTCTTAAAAGTCTTTCATTTATAGCGACCGATCATGCACATGTGGAAGAGTAGTAAACACACAAACGAACATAATAAATATATAATATTCATATGTAAACAGCGGTGGGCAGATACAGAGTAAATTTAACATGGCTACTCGAAGAGAGACCGTATTAATGACATGTCATTGTTGCAGAAAAAATTCTTGTGATGATAGACTTCCAGCCCTGAAGTGTGAGATTGCTCACAAAGAATACGTCACAGCAAACAACCACATTTGATTTGCCCGGCTGATTTCGAGCCGGGCCGAGTCGCGGACAATGTTAGCCTTATCAGACCCACTTTCTTTTGTTCAACTAAGTGGGTGTGAATTGCTAGGCTGACTCCCCATCCATATTTCTTATGATTTATTTTTTAATTTCTTATCATAGCAAAATGCTGTCAATAGTATTTGGGAGCATTTGAAAACACGACAAGCCTCTTTCCAAGTGTTTTCGTATCATTAAGTGTGTATATTTATGGTTCAAACTATTACTATAAGTGCATATATTCACTTTTTGGATGATCCCTGCTAATCGCAAAGTGTTGCTGTTTGCAATCCCAATCCCCTGCAAATAGTGGGGTCCCACTGTAAATCTATGACTTGTGACACCAAACAAGAAACTACTTTACAAAATACTTTCATTCCACTTAATTAAGCTAATGAAGATATGCATTAGTCTGCTGCAAAATGATCCGCAAGCCTTCTGACCAAAAACATCCCTCATTTACATTTTATTACAGGCTTGATTAAATGGAACACATTTAAAATGCAAGCTAAAAAGCTGAGAGTTGATGAATGGACTGTGGAGATGAATTTGTAACTGTTTGAACCCCAAAGTAGGCACAGAGTATTATGGTATTATGGAATGTAACAAACAATCTTTATTGTACAAAGTTAACAAATGAAAACTTGATCCAACATTTGAAGAACATACAAAAGGAAAAAGTAAAGCAAAAAAGTGCTACTGGGAAGTAGGAAGAAAGGTAAAAATACTGGTCTGGTCTGGTCTGATCTGTGTAACTGCAACTCCAGATAATGTTGCGGTCACATCCACCTATTGTATTTTTCTATCTGACTGCAATCAGTGCCAACATTCTAAACACAGTGCCATTGGGGAAAGCACTTTCTTTACAGTAGGTTTCAAATTAACATACCTCATACTTGATAACTATTAAGACAATGTGTAAAACGAATCTAAATAATTTTTATAATATATCATACGAAACAAAGTGACATTTCTGTAGAAAGCTGAATGCTACTCTAGCTGAATGCTAAGATTTGAATGCATGTGCTTATGAAGGAAATTGAAAGATCATTTACTAATGTACCGAAACTTAGTCCAAGCAGGGGTTAAACCCAAGTACTCTGTGGTGGAAGGCAATTGCTCTTTTTTTTTTGAGAGAGAGCTCACTATTGTTCATTCGGTAATCTTACCGATTCGACATATCATTATCATTGCTCTCTCCCGCTCTCTTTTTGTTTTGTTTTTTGTATGTGCGTGCGTGTCAGTGTGCATATGTGCGTGTGTGTGAGTGTGTGCGCTCATTAATTCACCTAAAACCTATTAAGAATCCCATACCGTTCACCTAAACCGAATACTTCAGAATCCCGCTGTAGTTGTGAATTTGTCAGGAGACCCGAGGAAGGATCAAAGAAAAGAAAGAAAAGTGAAATCCAGCACCGACCAGACATCACCTACTACCCACTGGGTTACCAACCAGAATCTTTCACCAACCCCAGAAACATCTAAATTCCAACAAATTAGAGAAACCTCAAGAGACCAAAGGAAAGACTGGGGAAAAGAAGGAAGGCTAGAGGAAGCAGAGTGAGATCCACTGACATCAGCCTCCTTCGATTCAACGACCAGAGGAAGCGGCGAGGGCACCCGCACCCACCCCACCTCCAGCCGCGTGGTGGGGCGGAACACTGGGGGCGGAAGGGGAGATGGGAGCACCGGGAGACGGGCGCCACCCCAGAACCCCAGGCCCGGCGGGGAAACGTCCCGGTCGTCGTGCCAGCGTACCAAGTGAAAGCTAATCCTGTTACTGAGTTCGCCAGCTCGCCGACTGGCGAACTCTACCCCTACACCGTGGATATGACCCCACCCAGTGTATACACAAGTGTGTGTGTATGTGTGGTGCATTAAAATTGGGAGCAGGTGATATGGAGCAGAGGGTAAATTATATCCCGTCGCTCCGATCCACCTGCTTCCCAGACATGTAGGTGAGTGTATGTGGTGCATAAAAAATAAAAATAGGGTGAGGGGTGGGGGGGCAATTGCTCTAACCACTGAGCTAACATGACTTCTTTGAAATCATGGCTTATGGCGTATTTATTTTGAAAAGTGTCATCTGATGCTGAAAGCTAGCACGCATTTAATCATTTCAGTGAATTCCAGTGGATAGATTTGCAATGTACAGTCAAAGGTGGAAAAGTCATGTTCGTGATTGTTACAACAAAACTGCTGCATCCCTTGCATTGTCAAACAAACTCAGAAGAAGGTATCCATAGGTTCTAATCACAGAATCTCTCCCCTGTCCGCTGTCATTCAGACATTTATCATCACTGCTGGGTAACAAGTTTGACCATGGAGCAGAGAGCGCCATGCCTATACTGCTGAATCTTGTGCCCAACAGCGCCAAAATTATAGCCACATCCGGAATGGCTGCCATCCGCCTCATCCTCAGGGTGAGCTGTTGAGACACAGAAAATGCTATGTACATTTTCATATAATTTACATATCGTAATCTTCTTAAAATAATTGTCATTTTTTTTGCCCAAAAATATTTTTTTGCCTAAATCATCTCATCATGCTGCAAATGGGTACATTTGTTGTGTTTTCCTGAAAAATCTGAAAAAATAACTTAGGCGATTATTTTAAGAATTGTGTTGCCTTATTCAAAATCAAATTAAACAGTTAAATACCTTAAATGCTTAAATTTGCTTACATTTTTTAAATGTATTTTCTTTGTTTTGTCTTACAGCATACACACTACCCACGCCTTATCCCCATCATTACAAGTAACTGCACCTCAAAATCAGTCGCAGTCAGACGGTAAGGTGGCCTTTTTAGCATTCCTTAGTTTTAAAACCTTGGTTGCGTAATTTATTCGTTTGGAAAGCTGATGTAGTTGTTAATACACTTTTCTGACGTGAACAGTGTTTTAATGGTATTAATAACTCAATTCATTTAGTTTTATATTTGTATAGTATCATGATGTTAGTTATTCAAAAATGTGGTTCCTTTCTAGACGCTGTTATGAATTTTTAGACCTGATGCTACAAGAGTGGCACACCAATACATTGGAAAGGTAAGCAGTGTGGCTTCGTCGATATATCCAACAGTTCCTTGGGAAACAAAAATCTTGGGCTGTGTCAAAATGAGCACACTACTCCCCAAATAGTGCACTACCAAGGGGTTACGCCATTTTGTAGAGGTGTCCAAATGTCCAAAAGAAAAAAATATAGTGCAATCAAAGTTACCCACAATGCACTTGGAAAAGAAGTGCACATCGGCGGTCACTCAACTGGTTAATATACACACCACAATGCATTGCGAGCAGGAAAGCACAAAAGTGCGAACATCAAAGTGATACATTGCCCTATATACTACGGAAATAATTCTGGATGTTCAATACCACTTTTTTTAAGACCAATGCTGATACTCAAAAAATCAGTACTCACCGATACCAAGTGCCGATACCATTAGTACTTATGATACATAAAATTTCCCAAAAACAATGACAGATAATTAAAAAAAAAAAGACCTATCCCAATTACCGTAAATTCCGGACTATAAGGCGCACCTGACTATAAGCTGCGCAAGCTAAATTTGGGGAATACTCGAGCATGGTCCATGTATAAGCCGCACCCGACTGTTTTAATGTTACTGCACCAGCGTATAAGGGTTCCCGCTACCACAGAGGGGATTGTCGGGACAGAGATGACTGTTTGGGAACACAAAGCGTCCCATTTATTAACATCTGAACAGCATTCGTGAGGTGCACAAATAATACAGTGCACGTCCTCCAGTCACAGTAGTAGAACAGTATACCAACAGAACAAAACCTAGAGTGCTTGACGAGCCCATAACATCAAATGGCTAAATGAAGTCCGTTTTTAAAAGTGCTTGCCAGTAACACGGCAGTAAATATGCATTAATAAAAACACAGCTGTACAAAAATACAATACTGTAACAAAAATAACCAGCCTGCTATAGCAGAAAAGTCAGTCACTACCGGTAATTCTCGTGCCACCGTCCTCCTCCTGCGTACTATTGAAGTCCTCTACCTCAGTGTCGGAAACAAACAGGTCCAGAATAGCCCCGTCAGCCACTCTCTCTTCTTTGTTGTCGCTCTCAAAACCAAAAAACTCCTCTTCCTTTTCATCAGTGTCAGATTCAAACAGGTCAATTGCCTTTAACTTAAATGCAGCATATATGCACTTAACTGGTTTGTTTTGCTCTGCATGGCGCTCTTGCGCTTCTTTTATAGTGCGCCATTTCCCCCTGGTGGATAAGCCACACTGTTATATTAGCCGCAGGGTCGATTGCAAGTGGAAAAAGTAGCGGCTTATAGTCTGGAAATTACAGTATAGCAAATTTCCTTCAAATTGCTTGAAATTAATGGCAATTATATATTTTTAAATTTGCTCATAAAAATCGTTTTGCGTAGAGTACACAATAAAATGAATTTCCAAAAATAGATAAATAAAATGAAACAAATAATCCTGTAGCCAGGAAAACAAAAGTCCCAATCAAAATATGTGGTTGTACAACAACTTTTTAAAGAATCCAGTGAAGTGTAAAGAATTCAATTCAATACAATAGTGTTTCAAGTAATTTAGTCATTTTTACCATC
The DNA here is from genome assembly GCF_054856555.1 of Leptonotus elevatus. Classification (NCBI taxonomy): domain Eukaryota; kingdom Metazoa; phylum Chordata; class Actinopteri; order Syngnathiformes; family Syngnathidae; genus Leptonotus; species Leptonotus elevatus. Next base: position 3,082,771 of record NC_141250.1, on the reverse strand, counting down.
TTAAGAATTCCTCTAGCTGTTTAGTGTGATGTTTAATTATATCTTGTTTTGAAATCTTTGTAATTCGTCTTATTGCAGTGCAGTAGTCAGTGACTATATACTATATAATATACAAAGATTTGTCTGCACTTCAGAGCTAATTAAATTGTTGAGTACAACAAAAGACTTATCTGCTCTCTTACCGGAGCACCCTGCGGCGGTCAATAAATGCAAAATAACCATTTCAGCCTTTAGTTCCTGACCGAAAAACGGCCACAAGAGCAGGGGCCAAAACCAGTATCGATATCTGTCGCGAGTACCGATACTATGAAATGTGTCCTGGTAACGGCCCGATACCCGATTACTCGCCCATCCCTAGAAATAATTAATTTGTTTTAATTAAAAATATGTAGGGTGGCATGGTGGACGACCGGTTAGCACGTCTGCCTCTCAATTCAGGGGTCACAGGTAGGAATCGAACCTGTGACTACGGCCTTCCTGTGTGGAGTTTGCATATACAGTATAGCATGTCATGCTATATTGTGAATGAGGTGTTAGGGGCTAAGTGTGGACATTTGGACACAGCCTTACAGTTGTTGTACAACAATGTGTATGTAGTGTCTAGATCAGTTTTCACTTTCTCCTCTTCCTACCTCACATGGTTGCATTTTAATTTATTAGCACTTGACAAGGCTGGGTGAACCACTGATGATGGCCATTAAGTTGATAAATTCTGGCAGTTTTAATCATCAAATTGGAAAGTGAAATTGGTCCCTCTCTCTAATTATAATGATAATCACTTCAGGGACTTTAAAAGCATGTGAAAACCGTTGTGCGTGGTCACATTCCTTGTAGACAACCAGAGGGGATAATCTGGAGATTGACGGGAAGAAAGCAAATACGCCTACTCACCATGTTCCCTTGCTGTCCTAGGCATGTGGCTGTTTTGACTGAGACCATCAAGAAAGGCATACACGATGCTGACTCAGAGGCCAGATCCATTGCGAGGAAGTAAGTATTAAATGAGAGTTTGAAGCTGTAATGTAATCATTTTTACAGAGCTGAACATTTTTAACTCTGTCGAAATGTTTTTTACTTGTCCTCGTCATTAGGTGTTATTGGGGTTTCCATGGTCACTATAGCCGAGAAGCAGAGTATCTCTTCCAAGCGCTTGAGTCCACATATCAGAAAGCACTTCAGACTCATTTGAAGAGCTCGGACAGCATTGTGTCTCTACCCCAGTCGGATCGTTCCTCGTCATCTTCCCAGGAGAGTCTTAAGTAAGAAAACCTGTTCTGTAATATTAGCTCAATTTTTCTGTAGTTTTTACTAGGCTAAATTGATATTCAGACTTTTGGGAGGATAGCACAAAAGTGCCATTAAATGTGATTGTAAAGATCTGGATTATTTTGCAATGGGTAAGAGTGACAGTTGTTGTACATCAGTCATTTACCGATGGGTTTGAGGACTTGCACAACCAAAAGAGCATTATTTTTCTGTGCATTTTGTTGTCATATCCACACTTGTTAATTTGTCAGGCAGAGATTCTGAACAATGTTGCTGTTTCTCTTCGTTTTAGCCGACCTCTCTCTGTGAAGACGGTCATTGGAGGCAGCATAGCGAGAAGTAAGCACTTTTGCCTCTTAAGTTATTAATATCCTCATTAATTAAGTCAACCACATGGATAAAAATGTTAACCAGCATTATTATGTCAGTATTGAATTGTAAACAAATTAGACAAAGTGCAATTTCTGCAGAAATTGTGTGGGAATGCTAAGAGCTAAATTCTAAGCTGAATGCTTATGATGTAAATTATGAGAAAATTACAAAGTATTAATTATAGTTGAAAGATAATTTAATAAAAAAAGAACACTTGAACTGCAATCTGTCTAAGGTGGGATTCGAACCATCGCCTCCTGTTTACTGATCAAAGCTCCACTGAACTAGCTGAGGAGTTGTCCAAGCGGGGTTTGAACCCAGGTCCTCTGGTGTGGCAAGCAATTGCTCAAACCACTGTTCCATTGCTGCCATAGAAGAATGTGTGACATGGAATATAATTGTAGTGAATACGGCAGTATTATACTGAAAGCTTGCATTGCATTTGAATTGTGAATATAGAATGGAGTAAAAACATAATGATGACAAATGACATAAAAAGTAATGGATGTGAAATAATTTGATAATGATTAGTATTCAATATTGCATTTATACTAAAGAGTTGTCCAAGCGGGGTTTGAACCCAGTTCCTCTGTGGGGGAAGGCAATGACTTTCAGCATTCCCACAATTACACAAAACAAATACATAAATATAAAGAGTATATTCTGTATCTTTACCGAATACATAATGCACACCATTGATGTGCTAAAGTAATGAGTCAACTGGTAATGTATATCTGCAAACAAACCATTATCTGAAAGGGTCCAGTAGTTGATTAAAATGATAATGTTAAAAATTAATATATATTCCTCTGGAGCTCAAGTGATTATTATTTTCTCTGTTGTCTTAGCTAAACTCGTGAGCACCCGGATGCCCATTACATCGGGTTCCCTCCAACGTTCGCGGAGTGACGTGGATGTAAATGCAGCCTCCAGTGCCAAGTCAAGGGTACCCACTGTTCCTGTATCTTCGGCATTCAGCTCAGCAGCTGCCCTCCCTCCTGGATCCTATGCATCTTTAGGTAATCCATTAGTTCTAGGGCTGTGCATCGATCCTAAATTCCTCAACCCAGCCCTAATAGTTCTCTCTTTTAATTTTCCAACATTAAACTAATACTTTGTATACACTGAATCTGCATGGCAACTTTCTTAGCAAGAGAAAGTTTAATTTAATTTAATATAAAATAGTAATCAGTCAGAGACGGATTGTCTATTTTTTTTATGGAAATCAATCATATATATATATATATATATATATATATCACATTGCTCATACAGGTTGAAAAAGATGCAAAAATAATTTTGATCTATCTGTTTGGCAACGACGTAATGCATCACTTCTCACTCCACTGCAGTGGGAAACTAACATAGTCAGACATTAGCCAAAAGCACCTTGAGACTAACCATGATCACTGCCAGTCTGAATGGATTTAATGGATTATTATTTTTAATAATCAATAATACGCAGAAATCAACTATTTACTATGTTTCACTACTTTGAGTAATCTCGTTATATATTATACAAACAGCAGAAATCGGTTTAAATTATTTCCTGCCTTAATTCATTCATTAAAAGTGTTTCCAAATGACCATGCATTTGCTTAGGTCTACAAGAAGTATTAATGAAATTTCCCATTAAATTGTTCTGTAAGCAGGAATTGCTTCAATCAAATGTTGGCACTTGACAAATCTATTGGTTAAGGTTAAGTAGGCCTTCAGCGTGATGAAATCCCAAGTCACTTCACTAACAAGCTAATCAAGGTTGTGTTAACACACGACTATATGTGCTACGAGTTTAAAAAGTCCATGCCTGCTCTTGCTTCACTCCAGCGGGTCTATAATAGCAGATAGTTAACCAGAATCAGGCACTTTCTTTGCCCCCTCAATTTTGTTCCTGCCTAAACCTTAACTCACATTTTCCTCTTTAACGCTTCTCCTACTCGTCGCTGCATCGTCTTTCCTAATGCCAAAAAGATGGCACCCCTGGTAAAAGTGATGGTAAGACTTACGTGTTTATCCCTGTTAGTGCAATTGTACTGACAATATCATATGTCTTCTAGTCAGCTGTCTGTTTACATCCTTTCTCGCTACATCTGTGCCGTCGTCTCTTTTCTTACCGTAATTCCTTCCTTACCGTAAGTGATCGTAGGTTATGTGGAACTGCATGGACTAGCTGCATGGACCTCCTGTAACCCAGACAACAAAATCTTTAGTTTCCTACACAAATGTCTTATTCTGTCTTTTTGTATTTTATCCCCATGTGTCTGTTGTCATTTCCCCATTTGTTTCAGTACTCTCAAAAATGATGGCAATTAAATTTGAAGCGGCAACAATTAACAGCCTTCTAAAAGCATCTCTGTGCTGCCCTTTGAGTGAAGAATGTCACTAGAGTGGTTTAATATACACCTTCAAGCTACATGATTTTGACCCTGTGAGATTAAATACCACAGCTGCATCCATTTTTGTGCCTTTATTATCAAGATAATAATCCTTATTCTGTCTGGAGTTTGCATTGGTGTCGGAAAACACTCTTCATATGTTTCGATGTAGATTACATAATTTGATGTGACATGGGAAAGTCAAACATGTACAGAAGAGGATTAGGGCCAGTGAAGAGAAATAAAAAAGGGTTGGCAAGATTTTCACTTTATTCTCAGAATTCAGACTTTAAAGTGAGAATTCTGACTTTAATCACAGAATTCTGAGAATTATTACTTTGTGACGTAGAGCTATTAATTGTGGGGGGAAGTCAGAAAGTCACAATGTCAGAATTCTGAGAATAAAGTCAGAATTCTGAGATTAAAGTCTGAATTCTGAGAATAAAGTCAGAATCCTGCCAACCTTTTTTTTCCTCTTCACTGCTAATCCTCTTCCATAAATATGAGCCACTCTCTCAGCTTTTTTGAAAAAAGTACATTGTCACATTTCTAGCCTTTCAATTGTTTGAGTTGTGGCATGTATCGGATTATGTGGATGTCCTCTCTGTGTCACTCTCTAAAATTCTGGGTTTGCTTCTCGGCTCAGACCTGTATGGAGTTTCCATGTTTTCCCTATGCTTATATAAGTTTTCTCTGGATCCTGCAATTTTGCCCCACATTCCAAAAACATGCATGTTTGGTTAATTAAAGTCTCTAAATTTGCATTGCTCATAAGGTATAAATGTGAGTATAAATATTAGCTTGCCTAGAGTTCATTAACCTTATGTACCCTACTTTTCAGCTGAGCTCAACTGTGACCCTGAATAATATAGGTGGTTAAAAAAAAAGAAAAAAGAATGGATAGTCTAGAAATGAATCGAATAAACCTGGTTTGTTTGTCCTCCAGGTTTGGATTTTTTTCAGGACTAGTTACGGATGGTCTCTTTTACGTTTAGTTCAAGGGTCAATACAGAAATCGAAATGACATCTTCTCACTTCACATCTTTTTCTCCTCTCCACTCTACTTTGGTACCATCCCATCACATTCAGGTCGTGTACGTACCAGAAGGCAAAGTTCTGGTAGTGCAAGCGGAGCCAGTCCTGCGGTGGTGGACAGTCGAGGTCGGAGCCGAGCCAAAGTGGTTTCTCAGTCTCAGCGTATGTATCCGCAGAATTTCAATTAACGTCAGAGTTAAATATCATCATTAGTTATGAAATTAATCGTGCACTTTTTGTAATCCACACACTGTACATTGGAGTGTGAGCTTTTTCTTAGCTCTATTATGTATGCACCACCACTCACTAACATGTTTGTGTGTGTGTAAGCATACAGTACATGTCTGTGCAGTGTGTATGCTTGCATTTTAAGTTTAATTGTGGCTTTGTTTGCACAGATACATTATTTTCACCTTCTGTCATGGGAACCAAATCCACAGTCATTTAAAGTGTAGTGCCCTATGATTTCTGTGATGCAGTATATTACAGACAAATTTAGATTGATTGCCAAGCATTAACATATGAAAACTGAATCCACAGCAAATGGCAAATAATACGTTCAAATACATAGCCAAAAGTTGAGTTCACGTACCATAACTTCAACTTTTGAATGTCTCAGATGGTTATAAAGAAACAGCAGTGTTTCATCTATCAACAAGCAGCACAAGAATAAGGGTCCAGTGCAGATTGCTTGTCATTCTTTCTATAACAAATAACGTATTTTCTGGACTATAAGTCACACTATTTTTTTCATAGGTTGGCTGTTCTGAGACTTATACGCTGAAGCAATTTATACATGAAAAAAAGTTATACCGGGGGTATAAAACTTCACAGACAGCCACAAGAGGGCACTCGAGACTTGTACTATAATTGTGGGAATTCTGATACACTCTCACATATGTTATTGTGGTTTTTATTTTCCACACTTTTTTTTGCCGTGTAACAATTCCCACATAATACTTCTGATTTACACCATTCAAATTCTTACTTCAAAAATTCATGCCGACCGGCGTATATATATCAGGAAATGAATTATAATTTCTAAATGTATGTTAGCTTTCAGCATCAGATGACCTTTTTCAAAAACAAATGCGCCATTAGCCACGATTTCAAAGTCAATTTAGCTAGAACAGTTGCCTTCCACCACAGAGTACCTGGGTTCAAACCCCACTTGGACCACATATTAGTACTTTAGTAATTTATCTTTAAATTTACTTCATAAGTACATGCATTCAAATCTTAGCATTCAGCTAATAGCATTCAGCTTTTCAGCATTCCTACACAATTTCTGCAGAAATTGCCCTTTGTCTAGTATACTATATATACTTAATGTGACTTATAATTCAGTGCAACTTATGTATGTTTTTTTTTCTACCGAACTATGCATTTTTGGCCTAGTTCGACTTGTACTCCGGAGCGACTTATAGTCCGGAAAATATAATCACAAATGTCAGTGATATTTAGATGCAGATAATTTACAGTTTCCAGTTAGATGCACAAACAATTACCAGTAGTTACAGTGAGGAAAACAAGTATTTGAACACCCTGCGATTTTGTATGGTCACCCACTTAGAAATTATGGAGGGGTCTGAAATTTTCCTGTTAAGTCCACCGTGAGAGTCACAATCTAAAATTAAAAAAAATTAAAATTACATTGTATGACTTTTAGACAATTTATTTGTATGTTAGTGCTGAAAATAAGTATTTGAATACGTGCGAAAATAAAGGTTAATATTTGGTACAGAAGCCTTTGTTTAAATTACGAAGGTCAAACGTTTCCTGTAGTTCTTTACCCGATTTAATGTAGGAGGAATTTTGGCCCACTCCTCCATCCAGATCTTCTCTAGATCTCTTCAGGTCTTGGGGCTGTCGCAGACGAATACAGAGTTTTAGCTTCCTCTGAAGATTTTCTTTTGGATTTAGATCTGTAGACTGGCGAGGCCACTCCAAAACCTTAATATGCTTGTTACGGAGTCACTTCTTGATTATACTGGCTGTGTGCTTTGGTTCGTTCTCATGTTGGAAGACCCAACCATGACCCATCTTCAATGCTCGACTGAGGGAAGGAGGTTGTTGGCCGACATCTTGCAATACATGGCCCTGTTCATCTTCTCATTAATACGGCGCAGTCATCTTGTCCCCTGGGCAGAAAAACAACCCCAAAGCATGACGCTTACACCCCCATGCTTTACAGCAGGGACTGTGTTCTTGGAATGGTACTGGTTCTCTTTCTTCCTCCAAACGTGGCGAGTGGAGTTATGACCCCAAAAAAAAAAAATCTGTTTTGGTCTCAACTGACCACATGACTTTCTCCCATGATTCTTCTAAATCATCCCGATGGTCTTTGCCATACTTGCAAATGAGCCTGGTCATGTGCTGACGTAAGCAGGGAAACCTTGCGTGTGATGCATGATTTTATACCATGACTTCTTAGTGTATTAGCAATAGTAACCTTTGAAACAATGGTCCCAGCTCTCTTCAGGTCATTGAGCAGCTCCTCCTGTGTAGTTCTGGCCTGATTCCTCACCCTTCTTAGCATCACTAATACCCCACAAATTTGAAATCTTGCATGGAGCCCCAGTCCAAGGGAGTTTGACAGTCTCCATTACCCTCTTTTATTTTCTAGCAATTGCTCCAGCAGTTGATCTTTTTTCACCAAGCTGCTTGGCAATTGCCCGTAGCCCATTTTACCCTTTTGGAAAGATCTACCATTTTGTCCCTGGTGTCTTTTGACAGCTCTTTGGTTTTGCCCATGGTAGCCGTTGTAGTCTGATAGATTGTGAGGTGCACATGTGTTGTTATGCAAATAACAACCTCAAAAAGGTTAAGCTAAGTTAGATTAACTCATTCACTCCCAGCCATATTTACAGAAGCAACCCTCTTCGCTCCTGGCTGTTTTACTAGATTTTGACTGATTTTGCAAGGCCCACAGAATATTGTGTTTTAATGCTATAAAAACATGGAATCTACCAAAAGAAAGATTATAGTCACTTCTTTAATCAGGAAAAAAAGTATATTTGTATCTGTTTCCGTTTTGCAGCCATTAGCATTCTTGGTGAAAACACTGGCAAAAAGAGCTTGTTGCAACATGGCCCTGGTTGATCTCTTATACTCTGCTGCCACTTGATGGCCGTTTTCTTGTAATGACTACCATTGCTTTAAGCAACCTCTTCATGTCAGGAGCTGCATCAAAGCCTTCTGTATGCTCTTGCATAAAAACTTAAAAAAACAAAAACATATAAATACGTTTTGGGAGTGAAGAACCAAGTATTGGCATATGTTCAAATACGTATTTTCAGTACTAACATACAAATAAATTCTTAAAAAATCATGCAACATGAGTTCCTGAGTTTTTATTTTAGATTGTGTCTCTCACAGTGGACATGCACCTACCTGTATGAGGAAAATTTAAGACCCCTCCATAGTTTCTCAGTAGGTAAACTTGCAAAATCGCAGGGTGTTCAACTACTTATGTTCCTCGCTGTATGTGTATTGATTACTGAATTAAATCACCCATTTAATTGTCAAAGTCCCAATCAGCCACAGCTCATGTAATGTAGCTTCAAAGTGACAAAACGTACTTGCAAAACATATACAGCATCTGGATTTCATAGGGCCGTAAGAGTGCATGCTGCATATGATTGATAAACATAACCCTTTATGTCTCATTTTGACCGTTCTTGATCTCCAATTGTCCTGCCTATTGCTTCCATCATTCAGGATCCAGATCAGCCAATCCCATCAGTGGTAAGGCTTCATCCAATCACATGCTGGATGGCTAAAGCACTATCCCCTGAGCCTACACAACTTTGCACGTCTCGATCCTTTAGGGCCTTTACTTTCAGTTCACCACCTGGTTGCATGCATTTATTGTGAATGTTTGTGTGTTGAGAAGCTGGTCAGAACCTAAAAATTGTCCGTGGCAGTTCTCTTGTCTTGTTTGTCTGTTAACTGGTAGCACTTGTCACATTTCCATCCCTACTTAGACTTCATACCTTGTGTGTGTCAATAGTCACTTATGTGCGTTAAATCAGTTCATTCTCTGTTTGTCCCACATTCATTTGTTGCTCGAATTACAGCATATGAAGCCCCTTTGCATTTCAAGAATAAATGGACATTATAGTACATTCACTTTTATTTATGCACTGAAATACGCTCATACTTTCTCCAATTATGAGTTGGTATATGTTATAGACATATTGCAGCCAATGCTCCAAGCATTAATTTGGATACAGTGGGAAGAAAGAGCATGTGAAGCTTTTGTGGTTTCTTAAATTTCTACACAAATTATATACAGTATCTATGACAATGATATTACAGTATGTCAGTGATCTGTTGTGCTTGAATATAAAACTGTTAAAGTTACTTTAATGAAACTCACTAAGGCTGTGCATCTCTCCAATAAAATATGATTCGATACGTGTCTCGATGCATGATGTGCAATTAGATTCAAGTAGAGTAAATTTGAAAGTGGAATGATTCGATTCAATTTCAGTATAATTTTGATTTAATTTGATATGGCATAGCTCAGTTCCAAAAGGTATGATGCAATGAGTTTCTTGTTGAAGTTAGACAATCATTTTACAATATGAATTAGCTTTACTCAGTACTGTAAACGTGGCATTTCCTCCAAAGAGATCAAGGACGGAAAAGTGTATTATTTGGTAGCTTTTGTCGTGTTGAAGCAGCATGTAAATGTGCTCCAAAGCCAAACTATTCAAGTTAAGTACACTCAAAGAAACACCAAATCACTAGCAACATCAAACGAGTTTTTGAAGTCATTGCCAGGCTTTATTTTTAATGACAATATGTTTAATGTCCAAATATTAATTCATTTGCGACATGTTTTATATCTTCTTCTTTCGGCTTTCCTGCTTCTTTCTCGTTAACTATTGTTAATGCTTTTGTATTCGATATTTATGACTGTGTACTTCCTTGTCAACAGCTGGCAGTCGCTCCAGCTCCCCAGGCAAACTGCTTGGACACAGCAGCTATGGTCGGATCCCTCGGGCAACAGCGTCTGCCTCTAACACACCAACTGACAAACGCAGCAGGATCCCTCGCAGCCAAGGGTGCAGCCGAGAGACCAGCCCGAGTCGAATGGGCTTAGGTATGCTCGGGACACTTTTGCACACAGTTTGTTTAGACTGCTCTTTTCCCTTACTGACCACTGCAATATGACACTGCAAGACTCAAAACCTGCACCTAGGAAGCAAATACACTTCTTTCAACAGAGCAGGTTGACCTACAATGTGTAGCTGACATGCAGTAAGATGGGTTAATCCTGTGTTTTGGTTGTGTAGGGTGATTTTGTTGATTGTCGTTAGCTATTGTTTTAGCTGTGACTGTTTGGAAGTGGTAGTGCAAATTAAATAAGGATTCTGCAGATCAATGGAAATACCCCCCGCCAACTGTTTGATTGTGTGAGCTTGTTGGCCAGCAAAATAATTGTTTATCACACACTAATTGTTTTTGTTTTAACCCAGTGTACCTTTTGAATTTAACTAATCACTTTTTGTTTGGGTTATATTTGTAATTGTATAAACTATATAACCTTTTAACATAAAGTCTCCAATGTACCAATTTACTTGGGATTATTGGCGCCGATATTTACCATTCTGACAAATATCGGCACCTGCTATTTTGAAGAATCATACGGCCGATAACAGATCCATTTTAAAAAGTGTTAACTTCAGGGAACTAATTATTTACATTTTCAGAGATGCTGCTGACCCTAGGAACTCTATGTACCTTCTGTTTTTGTTTACATTTAAAATACAATTTTAACATTTCAGGTATTTTTGAAATTTCAGGTATTTTTGAAATCTTGGGGGGGGAACCCCCCCCCCCCCAAAAAACAACAACAACAACAACAACAACAATAGGGAGCTATTTGTTTAAGTTTTTATTTAACTTTTGAATACATGCGCCCCTGGAAGCTCCCTGAACTTTTTGTCTATTGACAAAAACATTTTTTTTTTTTACTATGTTTTACAAACCCTACATATTGTTCAATAAACATATGCTTAAAATTTTGAAAAAATTTAAGAGCTAGAGTTTTGTATTTTTTCCCCAAAAAATTGCCAATATTTTCTCTTTTAGTGAAAATTAATATTGGCTCCAAATATCGGTTATCGCCGTCCGTGACTACTAATAATCAGTATCAGTATTGCCCCTGAAAAAAAACCACATTGGTCTATCGCTGCAATTTACTGTAAATTCACATTTACCACAATTTTTTCTCTGTAAGCCTTGAAATATCTCTGCTTTGTTACCCCTTTGTTTCAAGCAAATTGTCTGTTTTGTTCTCTGAGAAAGAAGAAAAAAGATCATATTGAGCACATTTTGTTCTTATCATTAATACGGTAATTAGAACACAACAGCAGCAAGAATTTTTGTTTTCATTTAGTCCAGACTGTTTTTCAATACATCTCTTATTTCCTATCACTGCCTGTTTAACATTTCATGAATGCATACTGACACTTCCACCTAACTTGTTGTCCTCACAGCCAGCTTGTGTGGTAAAAAAGCTCTTCTCCCTGCTGCTCTTCCCTACCGCATGCTAGCCCGGAGCCGCATACCCCGCCCCAGCATGAGTCAGGGTTGCAGTCGCGATACTAGTCGCGAAAGCAGCCGCGACACCAGTCCCGCTCGTGGCTTTACTCCTCTGGGTAAGTTTCTGTGTGTTACCAGCTGTTCTGGAACAGCTTGTTGTTGCAAACAAACGGTCCTCTACAAAATGCCACATTCGGTTCATGACTTTGTCTGTGGTAAAAAAAACACATGTCCAATTAACTATATGCTATGCATATTTTTGCACTGCGTGGGTTCTCTCTGTGCATACCTTAAGTTGGATTCTTTGGGTTGAGAAAATAACTTGTCATTGAAGAGCATACTAACAACTTGGCTCAAATGTGTTCTTCAACTTCTCAACTGATGTAATCTGTCGTGATGCATAGAATTGTCAAAGAAGTGACATAATTACTAACGATCCATGGTTTTATGGTTTTCCATTGCTTGCATTTTCGTCTCCCAAATGATAGCCAGGCCAGTTTGTATATGATGAAACTGAAGGAACCTGAAATATGGATTATTAATGAACAATAGTCATACTCTGATTAATTTGTCATCATATATTGTATACTCGAGGAATGTTTTTCTATAGTCAGATAATTAGTCATTACAGTACATGATCAGCTTCATACTGAGAGCAAACCAAGACGTTCCTCTGCCAATTCCCATTGAAAAACCTATTTGACGGAAATTCCTGTCGTTGGCACTATACGTTATGGTTGTCATTGACGGAAATTCCTGTAGACGGCATACAGAGTTAACCTTTTTTAAATATGACTAGAAACAAGAACAACTTGGGCTAACGTGAGACAATGCAGCAGTATAAAATTAAGGAAGGTGAAAGTCATGACAAATTTTATCACGGTTACCTTTTTTACACATATTTTTACTTTCATGTTCTGCCAGTTGAGTTTGTTATCCCAAATCCGAATTAGTATAAGATGCAATCTTTGTGTTTACAAATATAAGCAAGCATTGCTAAATGGCTCTAGTTTTTTTTTAAGTTCACCACCTACCCTCCAAAACATAGAGGAAATGAGGATGTAAAGTAAAACAAATTGACATACATTACAATATGTGAATAATTGCCCTGTGCGCATATTGCCCACCTCTCCTGTACCCCACAGCTTCCCGACGACACTCCCGTTCAACCAGTGCTCTTACAGCTGACCCTCATGGCCAGTCAGGTGACCTGCATGAATAGATATCTCAACCTACTTAGTTTTCCCCAAAACCCTGTTTCATGTCGATGTCTGTTGTACTTGCATGCTTTGTGGTAACTGCAGGCAGTAATTTTATTTGGAGAATATTTTATTCTTTTTTAGATTAGATTTATTTGTTCAGCACATTAACAACACCAGTTTGTGCATTTGTTCCAATTTTTTTAGTTTTCCTCAGACAGACTCTGCCGTTGTTATGATGTTTTGGTATTTTGAAAAGTTGTAGGCAGACTTTTTCCAGACATTGTTGACATACAATAGGTCTTTCTTCTGATGTTCATTGTTTTAATTTGGGACATATCTATGATGTTTTTTCCTCTTTGGTGCATTTGTTGGTGCTTCATCTCTTTGGGAAATCAGAGTGGAGATGCTAAGTTTTTGCTTTCCATTTGCACGAAACCGACTTTGTTTTTGTTTTTTTGATTCTGCTGAATTTTGGAAGGTTGACTAAATGCCAAGCTTGGTAATACTCATTTAAACTGATGTCTTAGTAAATGAACTTCACTTTACATCCATGATCAACATTACTCTAAAAGTATTGGAACAGATGAATATGAGACAATTATTTGCAGTTTTTTACATCTAGATTTGATGCACATTGATCTTATGGCAGCTTTTGTTTAAACTAGGGCTGCCAGTTGATTCAAAATTTAAATCGCAATTAATCGCATGATTACCAAAGTTACTTGCAAATTAATCGCACATTTTATGTCCATTCATTCTGACCGGAGGGGAGGAGGGCTTCAGAGCAGGAGAGAAGGCAAAGCTGTATTGCTGTTGCGCTAGCTTTCAGTTAGATTTCCGTATCACCAAACATTGTGGCGAGGATCTAACATGCCTGCAAATTTTTGCCTTGCAAGGTTAAAACAATTTTTTTTTTAATTACCGTGTGTTTGGTGTTTTTTTTTGTATTTTATATTATCCTGTATTTTTTTGTGTCTGCCAAAAAACAGGTGGTTGCATCCTCCAGTCAAATGATTTGAAAATTGCAGCGTCAAATATTAAGAGGATAAATTCGGCCATATGTTTCATGTAACCAAAGACAGATTAAAAAAAAAAAAAAGACTCTTTATTTCATTGATGAGACGCCGCCAAATTGTAAAGCCTGCAGGTGCTTAATATACATTATTGAAATTTAAAGATGTTATGTCCTAAACAGGTATAATCTCACTTTTCTTACACATTAGCATGTGTGATGTTACTGGCTCGAGATTGGTAAACTTGAATTTTGATACATATCGGTCTATAGTCTCACTATAATTAGTTGAGTGACCAAGAAGTGCAGTCCACGTTTACAAATCATGTTTCAAAGTGATATGTGAAAAGTAGTAAAGCTATCAATTTGTTTGCATTATTGTTGTAGTCTGTAGTTTGTTTCTTCCTGATTTATAGTACACTACATACTTGTTGTTTACACCACCTTGTGTGGCAGAATTATGTTGTCATGGTAGGTTTACCAAACTGCATATCTTAGTATCTAGTAAATTTATACCTGTAATTGTAGTGGATACAATTTCTCTTTATTTTAGTATCCTTTGCATAATGATATAAGGTTGTTTGTTGTAATAAAGATTAATTGCTTGCTGAAAAATACACTAGAAAAGGACCTTCAATATTTTTTTAGGGAAAAATATCGCAATTAGATTATTTTCCAAAATCATTCACATCTAATTGTGTTATACATTCTAAAAAGAGAAATGTTGAACCCAATTAAGATTACAAATTGAATTGTTGACCAATTAAAAAATAATAATTTCAATTGGTAACACACAATTGAATTAAGTTAATCCAAGTTCAAATTTAAATAATTATGAGTTTATTAAACTTAAAATATTCACTTGAATTAAGTTAATCCAAAATGTATCCAAAGTGAGTACATTAAGTTGAATGAACTCAAAATTAATTAAACTCAATATATTCACTTTGGATTAATTTAATTCAATCGTGTGTTACCAATTGAATAAAACATTTTTTAATGGGTGAACATTTCAATTTGTAATCTTAAATTAGTTCAACAATTCTCTTTTTATAGTGTAGTGTCGTCTTTGCTCAATATTATATGCCCTCTATTTTGCTGATGCATATTGTCATTAATGATGCAGCTTTCCAGCTAACAAGCCAAAAATAACAGCAGATAATGTTACATTAGCTAAGTCCTGGAGTTGCTGAGTAAAATGCACCTCAAGGCTAAAGGGCCAATGACATAAAACTGGCATAAACTCAGCAAGTGCCTTTCCAACATTACTTCAAGACCCCTTTTAGAGCTGTCACAACTGAGTTCGGTACTGCTAACCAGCTGCCTAGGCTTAAGCCTACCCACTCGAAGCAGGGAAGAGGTAACAGTCCAAACAGTCCCGTCTCCTCTTAAAACAAGTTGCGCACTGTATATTGGCTGCAGTGCAGTCCAGATCTCGAGGGTAATTCATACATAGATGTATGTGTCTGTAGAGTCACAACTGTAATTCTTGAACAATGGAATGCGTTAATTGTGTGTTAAAAAAAAAAAAAGAAAAGAGTTGCATTAAAGGAACTTAAAGCATTATTAGCGCATTAATTTCGATAGCCTTAGTTCAAACCTGTTTAAAACTGTATTCGTTTGAGTATTTATGCTCAACTAAAAATATTTTGTGTTGTTACAAATACAGTACTTAAAGCAATCTTCCGAGTCGTGTGTCAAATGCAGATGTAAACACCTGGAAAGCACAGCTGAAATGATCTCTCATATTAATAACCTTTGTTATTGTATGCCAAAACCCAAATTGTTTTAGTCTGCAACAAAAATAAAGAAATTGGCCATACTGTTCCAATACTTGTGTAAAGAAATACTAAATTTTTGATCATCAGGTAAGTTTTGTGACATGTACCTGTTTTGCTAAATGTATTTCTTCATCTTCTGCTTTTTTTAATTTATTTTTTATACCTCTAACCCATCTATAGAGCGTTATGGTTTGATTCACCAAGCTAGAATCTCAGCATCAGTCAACGCTATGAGGGTTCTTAACACTGGCACTGAGGTGGAGGCAGCAGTTGCTGATGCTCTGGTAAGATGAGTAGAAATTTAAAATAAATTGTTTTTTGCCCTGTCATTCTATGTGCATGTGACTGACCACTGTGTAACTGGAGCTATGGAACTGATCATGTGCAGTAAAGTTAAAAAATAATAATTTCAACTATGTAGTGTGATATCAAATAACTAATGAAATATTTTGTATAGCCAAAAATGTTCTTGTTCTTTAAACTTTCTCCCTCTCCTCTTTTCTTTATTGTTGTTCTTCATTTCAGCTATTAGGAGACTCCAGGAATAAGGTAGTCGTTAGATTAATAAGTACACTGTATATGCATTTCCATGCAGTCACGCACTAATGATGCATAGGAATATGCACTATAGCTTGAAAATTGTTGGTAACCTGTTATCGAAAGAAAACCCCACAATACTCACTGAATTAACATGAAGCGAAATTGACTAGACCAGATTTTGCCAAAACAAGCCACAAAGGTTTTGGGATAATGATCTTTAGACAGATGAGACAAAATTTGGGCTTTTTGGCAAATCAGATCACTTCGATGTTTACAGATACATAAATGTAGCATATAAAGAAAATAAAAACAGTGTGTCTACTGTAAAACATAGAGGCGGCTCAGTTTTGTTCTATGGCTGCTTTGCTATAATGGAGACGATGATATCTCAGGACTATGAAGGCAAAATGGACTGCCCATTTTCAAAAAGCTCAGTCCTTATCACAGGTCATAGGTCCTCCTCCTACAACAACTATTCTGAAGTGGTCTTCTGTGAAGTATCTCTGTAAGGAGTCTAGAAATGGCACCTTTCAAACCTGAGACAACTGCAGCAGGTTGCTTTTGAGGAGTGGACCCAATTACCCTCAAGTCTCATTAAGACTTAGAGAAATAATTTGATATTTTCATGTATTTATTTTTGGGGTAATTGTGTTACATCACAATTTAAAAGCAAAGCATATTTTCATTAGTAAAATTTCTGCCTGTTTTTATTTATTATTACATTTGTCATTTGCAAGGGTTTTCTTTCTTCAATGGAAGACTCACAATTTTGTTCACATAGATATTCATTATTTGATTTTTGCCTTCGTGCTTATGTATAACACATCCCAAATGCAAGTGTTATTTCGTATTGTGTTGAAATTCCTACATTACTGCATACTCTTAAATTAAATTTCTCCCATTTTTATTATCTGCTTCAATGTTCTCATCTGTGACTGTCACCCTACCACATTGTATTTGTCGTCATGAGTGCTGCTTGACCCTGCCTGGCTTTTTATGTTTAGTCAGAAAATATTGTACATTGTTAATTTTTGAACTCCCAAAAACGTATAAAAACATTCTATTTTAAATATTGCCATGATCCCAAAAACATATGCATACGTTTTTTTATGCTATAGCATACAAAAGGCTTTGATTCAGCTTCTGACATCAAGAGGTCACTTAAAGCAATGGTAGTTATTACAAAAAACGGCCAGCAGGTGGCAGCAGAGTATAAGAGATCAACCAGGGCCATGTTGCAACAAGTTCTTTTTGCCAGTGTTTGCAACAGATTTGTGAATAATGATGAAACTTAGCTATATTCTAATGCTAATTGCTGCAAAACGAAAACAGATACAAATATACTTTTTTTTCCTGATGAAAGGAGAGACTATAATATTTATTTTGGTAGGTTCCATGTTTTTATAGCAATAGAACACAATATTCTGTGGGCCTTGCAAAATAAGTCAACATTCAGTAAAACAGACGGGAGCGAAGGGGGTTGCTACAGCGAAAATAGCTGGGGGTGAATGAGTTAATTCAGGCATTTCAAAATGCGACATATAGCATGGCTGCATATTAATTATGAAATTAATCCTTTAGTTAAAACCTTATTGACCTAAGAAAAACATAGAAAGCATAATTGTTGCCTGATGCTGGCTCGGTTCATATGCCAGTATTAAACAGTTTAAAAAGTAAATGAAATGTTATATTGATTCATTTGTTCCTCTCTTTTTTTTCTTCCTCTTCAGAGGAAGCCAATGAGGCGGCGGTACGAATCACCAGGGATGTACTCTGATGATGATGCCAACAGCGACGCGTCCAGTGCCTGCTCAGAACGCTCTTATAGCTCAAGAAACGGCAGCATCCCCCATTATCTTCGTCAGACTGAGGATGTGGCGGAGGTGCTGAACCACTGTGCCAGCTCCAATTGGTCAGAGCGGAAGGAGGGCCTTCTGGGACTGCAGAATCTCCTCAAGGGTCAAAGAATACTGAGGTAAGCTTTAAATCGTGATTTTTTTTTTACCTCCACCATTCTTGTGAATGAGCAGAAGTAATAATGCCATTCTCAGGGAATTCATTTATTTCCCTACAAAAACATTTCTAAATGTTCTTGTTAATTGTTTTGGAACAGTTTTAAATTCCATACACTATGTAGGTTATGTATCACCTCAAACAAAACAAAAAACAACAACAAAACTTTAATTGTTTAGCCGAAGCATCCCTTCAGATAAATTCAAGTGGCCACATTGGAAGCAGCTAATTTAACATTTAGGAATAGCTTTTGATTGTAAAATAATAACTTATTTAGTGAAAGACCACCACTGGAGTGACACAAGCTCATCAGGACGGCTCTGTCAAGTGTTAGTGGCTGTTCGTGACGACTTTGTCATCCTCATCATGTTTACAAGGTTATTGTTGTATTTTTTTAATTTAAGACACACACAATTTTCTGATCACTATCGTAACACATATTTTGTGATACAGTATACTATAGATACATATATATTTTCCCTGTTTGAATGGATGCTTCTGATTGTCCGACTAAAAGTCTGTTGACTCTGCTGCGGGCAACGCCATGGCTTTGAAATCCCCTTGCCCTAAATGTAAACAGTTGACAAGCGGGATGTTTCAATTTCAATGGTGCACCGCTACCATCTGCTGGGGCTTTGGCTCATTACCACTACTACTCAAGTGCTTGCAGTTTAAAGGGCAGGCACATCCTACCCATATCAACCCCCTAAAATCTTTACTAGATGTGTGTGTGATTTTGTTTTTGCTACATGGTTAGGCCCATATTCCGGGATTTTACAGACTTGTGGGGCCCGCTTGTCCTTGTGGGGCCATTTTGGAGGGCACCACAACTTTAGGCCTCTTTTTAAGGGGCAAGACTTGGTTTTAGAGTTCAGGTTTGAATTGGGTTATGGTTGGGGTTAGGGTAAGAGATGTGATTATGCAATCATTTGTGATAGTTGGGGTTAAGGTAAGGGGCTAGGATATGGGATGGCCCCACAAAGATAGTACCACAAACTTGTGTGTGTTGCGCGTGTGTTTTGTCATCCATAGTCAGCATTAGGGCACAGTACTTCCAAACTAAACTCATCCAAGCACAAATATATGGATCTTAGGTTGTACTCTGGGGGATACTGTAATTCAAAATCAGGGAGAAATTAGGGGGCTAGCTTATTTAAATTCATTTATTAAGAAGTCTGTCTATTTACTTCTGTTATTGTGGTGTTTCTCAACAGTAGATAGATTACCATGAACTTTGTCCTGTGCAGCCAGAAATGTTGGACTAAAGTGCAAATTTTCTGATTTGCTGCTTTCTTGTTTTGTTTTTACTGTATATGTAGCCGAGTGGAGCTGAAGAGACTTTGTGAAATCTTCACAAGAATGTTTGCAGATCCACACAGCAAGGTGAAATAAATATTTCAAATCCATTTGCTGTGTAATGTCTTTTCTCTTACTATATTGTCATTCTACATGTTCTGATTTTCTGACAAAATGTTCCTCATATAACTAAATCCTGCACTGTATGTCTTTCATTGCATGGCCTGCTTTGCTGTGGATTTGATAACAGAGAGTAAGTTTGTTCTAACCCATTAACACAACATTGTCTGAATATGACTATTGTTGTCAGAGTAATCAATACTGTTTTTAATTCCTCAACATTATGTATGGCTTTAGGTGTTCAGCATGTTCTTGGAGACCCTAGTGGATTTCATCACAGTGCATCGAGAGGACTTGCAGGACTGGCTGTTTGTCCTTCTCACCCAATTGCTGAAGAAGATGGGGGCAGACCTGCTCGGCTCAGTCCAAGCCAAAGTCCAAAAGGCCCTGGATATCACAAGGTCCGCATGTTTTGCAAGACAGACCATTGTCTTAATAATCTTTCAAATAGATAGTGACCAGCATTTGACTTCATTTATATTTACTTTTTCAGGGAGTCTTTTCCATTTGACCAACAGTTCAATATTTTGATGAGATTCATTGTCGATCAGACGCAGACACCAAACCTCAAGGTATTGTAGAATTAGAAAATTGAAAATGAGAACTGTGGTTGTTGGTTGGCGCCATTACTAAATGGTTGCTGTTCCCCTATAGGTAAAGGTAGCTATTTTGAAGTGCATAGAGTCTTTGGCACGGCAAATGGACCCAACAGACTTTATCAACTCCAGTGAGACTCGCCTGGCTGTATCGCGCATTATCACCTGGACCACTGAACCCAAAAGTTCTGATGTCAGGAAGGTATGGCTGCTTCCTAGTCCATAGATAACCTCATGAAAATTAAGAATTGTATTCAGTTATGATCTATTATCTTTGTAATAAATCATTATTATTCAGAAAAACAGGGGGACAAATTATTTTTTTGGGGGGGGAAAAACCCTCCGAAAAACAAGCTGGTGCTCTGTTTTTCGGAATATTTTCTTTTTATTTATTTATTTTTTACCTCTGAAGTGTATTGTTGCAGACTTGCTAATGGTGGACATTTTCCCACATTCCTCCAACATACCTTCAACTATATCACTTACTGGTTCAGTAAACAAACATGCCAATCGATTGGCATGATTTTAGTAAGCTATCAGTTAAGATGCTATAGAAGTGTATTGCCTGCCGAAAGTGTCCGCCATTCATTAGCCAGTCTGCAACATGTGGAGTTCCTCTCCTTACCTAAAATTACATATTTTAATTATTCATCTGCCAAAGCAATGTTGTTGATTCTTAAAGAAGACATGGTGTATTTTTTTGCACCTAGTCCCCATTTGTACTTATATCATGCTTTGGCATCCATCCTTCAGCTGTCTTCGGGCAGCCAATGGCATGGCACACATAGATGAACATCCATGGTTTCGTCAAAATACCCAAAGGAACAGTAATTCAATACATATTTTTACAAAATTTTTTGCCAAGCTTAAAGGTCCTATGCCATCAACATCTAATTTCTTCCACTGTTTTTATGCATAACACGGATCAAAATGAGTCTGAGCCATGGTTGAAGTTTGACTCTTCTGCGGTTTGTCACTTTCAGGAAATAGCCTTTGAAAGGCCTGCAAAAAATGAGATTCGATTTTGCTGTTTTTGTGATGTAGTTCTAAACCTGGTTAAAGGACATAAAAGATTTCGACCTTTAAGTTAAGCTGATGGTAGATCTGTCTTTGATTAGAATAACAAGTAGAGGGCTATATCTCGCCAGCATGGTCCAAGTGGAGCTCGTACAGCAATGACTGTTTACAGCGGCCAGTTGATTTATTGTTATAGTAGAAGCAGAGTCCAGAGTAGAAAACAGGTGAATGTCCTACATTTGAAGACCATGAAAGAATTTATCCTCGCTGTGATTCACGCTGTGTATCATATGGACAGAGGCGGCTAGATTTGCGGCACGGATGAACCATGCCTTTGTCACTTCGCCTTTATAACTAGCGAGCTAAAAATAATTCCGAGTGATCAATTGTCACCGATGGCCGACACCATTGTACATATTGAGTCTGGTGAAAACTCACTGTTCAACAGTTCGGCTCATACAGACTGAACTGATCAACTTTTTTAACAATTGCAAATAAACAAAAAAATGATAAACAGAAATGATAAACAAAGATTTCTAATTTTACCCATAAAATAAAAATACGTGAAAATAGTACATACCAAATATTGAAAATAAACAGACATCACAAACCAAAAATGTACACGTTTCATTATGTTGTAAAATAAATAAATAAATAAATCATATATCACATTGTACCTCCAAAATCGTCACTTTTCATGAGACCCAAAATATGACATGTTTTTTTCCAACCATTAACATTGCATCATCAGAAAGAACCAGCCATTTTCATCATTTTGGATTGGTCAATAATTCATAAAAATGGAGTGACGAAAAATATAGATTTTTGAAAAATAGGAATTTTGCCAAATTGTGACTTACGAACCAGGTAAACAAACATTAAAAAAAAAATGCAGTACAGCAAAATAAAATAATATGCATGGGTAATGTTCTGTTATTTCAAAAAAAACAACAACTTTAAATTCCTCAAATAATGAATTTGTTTATTATTTCAAATACAAGAGAAGCGGCCCTTCAGAAAATAATCTTATCTAAATCACAACATTGATGACAAAGACGGGTAAAAAAAAAAATCATAATTATTGTTGATTTTCTAAAATTGTTCAGCCCTAGTTGCCGTACTCATCGAGGAGTTTGATGCAGAGTTGTGGTCCTCTCAAGATGTCTGTCAACGGTTTCTTAAAATTTCTGAGAAACGTCAATTGGCCCTTGTCTTTATGAAAAAATGGTAAAATATTGCATCCAAATATTACGGTGAAAGACTGTTGTCTTTCTGTAATGCCCATTCTGCCTTGCCACTTTGCCCCAGACCCTACATAACTGGGTGAGTGAGGAACTAGCTGGTGGATTCAGTACTACATCCTTACTATCCATTGAGGGCAACCTGGAAGAAAGGTGTAAGCAGGTAGAACCAGCTCCAGCACATAACAAGTATCTCGCTTGCTCCGTGTTTAACCAACATTTTAAAGACTGCGAGTGGCATCTCTTATTTACGCTCTAGCTGGTATGCTCTAATAACGTACTGAGAATTTGAGTCTGTGCTTTGTGACTTTTTAACTCTCCAAACGTTTTTTGATGCAACCAGGAAATGAATAATAACACAAAGTCTTTACTTTTCATTAATTGACTTTGAGGTCCGATTTATTGCACAAAGTTGCTTGGGAATGCCGGAATGCCAGTGTAGGATCTGACTAACTGCACATTTTTGTCTGTCTTCCACTCTTAACAACTCTATTTGTTTTTATGTCTGCGTTGTGTTGACGTTTGTAAGCAATACATATTTAGCCGATGTTAAGGCAAGGCTGGTACATTAACATGAATGTTTCAAATTACTTTGCATAAAGACTTCCTGCAGATCATTTTTTAGGTGCACGTTCACTTATTTTATTATTATTATGGATTTGTTATTGTTGACATTGTAATGAGTAGCTTGGACAGCAATGACCAACTGAGAGGCAAATTTTTCTAAGAGACAAAAACAACTTTATGTTGCATTCTTTAATCATTGCGCAATGAATGCGTTGGCCGGGTAAATAATTATTTTATCACTGTGCACTTATTGACAGCCATTCTCTATTCCGCAGTCCTGGCTAGCATTATTAGCAGTCATGCAACAGCCTGAACCTCAAAAAGAGATGAAAAGCAACATATGTTTTCATTTCATTCAGGAAGTCAAATTAAGCATGGTGGTGTATCAATTATATTGTGTAGCTGTTTTGGTGCCTCAGATAGGGATGTCCTTGAACTTATCGAAGGAATCATGAAACTAGAGGTTAACAAAGTTATATTAAATCAAAATGTGCAGTGGGTTGGCGATAATGGGTTCTTCAGAACTTAAAATAACATTTCATATTCATCCAACACTCACAAATTGTTGCCATGGTAAAAGTGTAATCTGGCCAGTGGAGTACTGATGTCAAAGAGCAAGCACAACATATTAATATTAGGGGTGTCAGGCGGTTACATTTTTTAATCGTAATTAATGGCATGACTTCAATAGTTAACTCACGATTAATCGCTAATTTTCTATCTGTCCTAAATGTACAATAAAATATTTTTTTACCTTTTCATACTCTTGTTAACATCATAAAAGTGGGAAAAAATTGTTACATAGAAATATGACTGCATCCTTTAGTCATGCATGATACAGTATTTTCATAATAATTCATAAAATGTTGTTAAAAAAAAAAAAGATTTACTGCACTGTAAAAAACGAGTGTGATATTGATTTGGGTTGAGGTCATTTAGTGCCACTAGATGGCATAATTGCATTTGTAAGACGGTGACAGCTTAGTGCATTTTTCTTTTCGTATTAAGAGCTATCTAATCTTTAACATGAAGTAACTTGTGAAATTCTGCACATTTTTAAATTTATAAAATACAAGTTGAGTCTCCACAAATATATGCATTACTACTAAATTTATTACTGCTAAATTTTGACATGGACGTGTCTGCTGCGTTGTGACTGGAATTCCCCCAGAACAAACTTTGCAAGTCAGGGTCGGTCATTAATCGCGCGTTTATAACAATTTTTTTTTTATAGTGGCGTTAAAGGAACTTTCAATTATCTAAAAATTTATGCACTAAGTTTGACACCCCTAATTAATATATATTAATATTCTCTAAACTGTGAAATGTGTCAAATAAAACTGTACACAGTGTTCTGCACATTAAAAAAAAAACTCATTCTTGTACCATCTTGACTATTTTATACATACCATTCTACAATAGTCAACCGAATGTATCATTCCTCTGAATATTGAATACAGATTAATGACATTTAAATGATAAATCATTGTTAGTAATTACTAGATGTTTTTCTTCTCTCTGATTGCAACTTAGACTTTCACACTTCTAAGAAAGCTATTAGCTTTACAGATGCTGTAATAGTTTACGTAGATTTTTACTGTCTTAGCTGCCTTCCTTTTTAAATTAGCTCTTACCTTATCGGGACATGTTTTATGCATCAGTTTTAGAAATAATTTTAGTCCTCTATTTTATAAGCAATTCCTGGTTAGTGCTTTTTAAATTCATCAATATACTTCAATATCACAAAATGCATGTATATCTCCTCTATGTGATTGTGTCCCACTGCCCTCAGGCAGCCCAGGTGGTGCTGATATCATTGTTTGAGCTCAACACACCAGAGTTTACTATGCTGCTGGGAGCTCTGCCTAAGACATTCCAGGATGGCGCCACCAAATTATTGCACAACCACCTGAAGAACTCAAGCAATGCCAGTAGCAGTGTGGTAAGTTGAGTGACTACTATGCAACAATATAAAGATCTCACGGTATTAAGGTCACGCTACAGTCAGTAGTATTGCGGTATTGTTAAAAAAAAAAAAAGTACTTGGGGATGCCATAGTGTGAACTGAAAATTAAGTTCCAGAAATGTTAACCTTTAAAATAGGTCAACACAACTGTGAAAAAGTCAAATAAATACACTGGCAAATATTATACAATCAAAATAAATAATATATAATTATATAATTCGCAAAATATTTTGTCAACGATTAAAATGAATATAATTTCACATAAAGCATGCAAATCAATTTACAAACATGTTTAACAAATTATTTCAAAATATGTGCAAAATAGTATAAGTGTTCTCTAAACATAGAAATTGGAATAAACCTGAGTCTGTGAAATGAAATAAACCTGTTGCCACAAGTACACTCAAAAAAGAGAATTGTTGAACCAATTTAAGTTGTTGAACTATTTTAAGATTACAAATTGTTGACCAACTTAATAAAATTGCTTCAATTAATAACACACAATTGAATTAAGTTAATCCAAAGTGAATATATTAAGTTTAGTGAACTCATAATGAATTAAACTTAATTAAGTTTAGTGAATTTATAATGAATTATACCTAATATATTCACTTTGGATTAACTTAATTCAATCGTGTGTTACCAATTGAAGCAAGTTTTATTAAATTGGTCAACAATTCAATTTGTAATCTTTTTTTTTTATTTTTTTTTTTTTTTTTTTATAGAGCTCAGTATTGTTCATTCGGAAATGTCATCATCATTGCTCTTTTTTTTTTTTTTTTTTTTTTTAAATATATATATATATATATATACACATATATACATACATATATACATATATACATACATACATACATACATTTTTTTTTTTTTTTTTGTGTGTGTGGGTGAGTATGTGTGTGTGCGTGCGTGCGTGCGTGCGTGTGTTTGTTAGCTCACCAGAAAACCTATTAGAAAAAAAAAAAACTCATACCGTTCACCTAAATCGAACACCAGGAGACCCGAGGGGACCGAAGAAAACCAAGGAAGGTGAAATCCAGCACCGACCAGACACCCCCCACCAGAACTCCTCCCCAGCCCAAGAAACATCCAGACCCCAACAAATCCAAAAAACATAAAATCAGGGAGGCCTCAAGAGACCAACGGAGAGACCGAGAAAAGGAAGGAAGGACAGACGAAGCCGCGTGAGATCCGAGACACCAGCCTCTACCGATTCAATAACCTGAGGAGGAAACAGATTGTGTCTGAGTTTCGGTAGATGCTGGTGTGGTGGATCTGGCATGCATGAAAATCTCCACCAAAGAGGGGAGCCGTCGACCCCCGCCGGAACAGAGCAAGCGCAACACCTCAGGGCCCCCCAGGCCGCGGCAGCGCCAAAGGACGACCCCCGGGCCCCACCAGGGCCACCGGCCGGAGAGCAAACCCAGGAGCAGGAGCGCCCCCCGCCCCAACCCGGCCCGCGCCCCCGGCCCAACGCAGCAGGACGGGGCACTGCAGGCCCACCAGGCACCCCACCGGCCCCCAACCCCCGCCCCCCCCACAACCCCCCGCCCCCCATCCACCCCCGCCACCCACCCCAACCCAGCCCCAGCCGCCCCCATGCCCCCAATCCCCCAGACACCCCCCACCCCCAGCACCCCCCCACCCCGCAACCCCCAACAAAGCCGCCCCCCCCCCCGACCCCACCCCGACCAACCGGCAGCCCCCCAACCCCCGACCCCCAGCCCCCGGGGACCACCCGCACCCAGGCACCGGCGCCGAAGAGGGGCCGGGCAGCGGAGCGGAGAGGGCAGCCGCGCCCACCCCACCCCCCGCCGTGTGGAAGGACGGAACACCGGGGGCAGAAGGGGGAGATGGGGGCACCGGAGGGCGGCCGACACCCCCGAACCCCAGGCCCAGCGGGGGAAGGCCCCGGTCGTCACCCCAGCGTTCTTTGTGAAAATTAACCCCTGTTACTGAGTCCGCCAGCTCGCGGACTGGCGAACTCTACCCCTAAACCGTGAATGTGACCCCACCCAGTGTATATACAAGTGTGTGTGTGTGGTGCATTAAAATTAGGAGCAGGTGAACCGGAGCCGATGGAAATGATATTCCCACGCTCCGATCCACCCGCCACCCAAGCATGTTGCTGAGTGTATGTGGTGCATTAAAAAAAAATAGAGGGGGGGGGGGGGGGCGGGTGGCGACACGGACAGGGGACCGCAGCACTGCTCTATACTGCGGCCCCCAACCAATGGCACCCCCACAAGAGCCCCCCCCCCACCCACAAGTTGTGTGGTGTATTAAAATTGGAGGGGAGTTGTAGGGTGAAGACGGTGTTTCCACCCTACCCCACCCCCCAAAGTGTGTTATGTGCCCTATATGTCTATAAAAGTGTATTGTGCAAACCTAGTGTAGTGAGTTAAGAGGTGTGACCAGCGGGGCCCCCCCCAACCGGGCGGGGGCAGGAGGCGCACCGGCCCACCAAGCCCCCACCCACCCCACCAGGACCCCGGCGGGCATATGGGACCCGTCCGGCGGGGCGATAGGGCTCGCCCCCCGGATACTGGGTCCCGCCCGAGGTGTCAGGACGCCCACCGGAGCGGGGCGGGCACGACACCAAACCCCAGCCACCCCCGCCGGCCCCCATAGCACCGAGACCCGGGCCATGGATGGAGCCCCCGGCCCAGGGGAGGGGAAGGAAGGCGTACCGGGGAAGGGGAAGGGAGGAGGGAAGGGGACGACAAGAAGGGCAGGGGGCAGCGGCAGGGACGCAAGGAGAGGGGGAGAGGAGGAGGAAGGGCGACGAGGGAGAGGGGACAGGGAGGCGGAGGACGGGCGGGGAGAGGCGAGGAGGGAGAGGCAGCAAGGGGGAGGAAGGGGGAGGGGAGAGGGAACCACCGGGCACCCCGGCGGCCCACAGGCCCCGAACCGCGTCGCCGGGCCCAGAGCGACGGACCGCGCCGGAACGGCGCCGCCCCCGACACCAGGGAAAGCCCCGCAACGCAGCACCCCCCAAGAGACCCAGGGAACGGCCAAGACGCAGCCGCCACCCAGCAGCCAACAGAGGGGCAGACCCGCCCACTCCCCGCCAGGGGGGACAGCACCCACAGAATTAACCCACTGGCATGCCGTGAATCCGAATATCAACCCCTGGTGCCCATCGGAGGTGAATCCGCTCGATCCCGCTGGCAGCAGCCGGGTTCCTGACTATGGAAACACAACCATTAGTTACAAATTGCCTAATACAGAAACATCAATGCCAGTTATAACGCTGCTGTGGCTCTCGCTAACAGGCAGAATTAAAATCCAAGTTTAGGTTAAAAAATTCTATATACGTAGACCATGTTTCTTTAAATTTTGACATTTGGTTTTTATTTGAGGCAGATATTTTTTCCATTAAAATATGATTTATGAGGAGGTTAGACCATTGGTCGATATTCAAAGTTTGTTTATTTTTCCAGTTAACAAGAATTGTTTTTTTTGCGATAGTAAGGGCTACAAGTATAGATTGAAATTGTTTATGTGGTAAGTCAATTGTTGTTAAGTCACCTAGCAAACACAAGTTTGGAGAGAACGGTATCCTACAGTCCAAGACAGCGGAAAGTTTTTCTAAGACTTTAGTCCAGAAACACATAACCGGAGTACATAACCATAAAGCATGAAAATAAGTGTCTGTAGTGTTTTGTAAACACTGGAGACAAATGTCGGAGTCTGAGAGTCCCATTTTCTTCATCATATATTGAGTAATGTATGTTCTGTGAATAATTTTATATTGGATAAGTTGTAAATTTGTGTGTTTTGTCATTTTAAAAACATTTTCACAAACTTGAATCCAAAAGACAGATTCCGGAGCTATAGACAAGTCTGTTTCCCATTTTGAGATGGGTAAAGACGTTTTATCAGTATATGAAAGTAACTTATATATTTTTGAGAGTTTTTTTGTTGTTGTCGGAGAAAGCTTGGTAATATCTTTAGCTAAAACAGGCGGTTGGAGCGTACCCTGGAGTGTTGGAATTTGTTTCTTTATCATACTTTTAACTTGCAAATAATGTAAAAAGTTTCCGTTTTTTATTTTATATTTTTGGAGCAAGGATGTATATGATATAAACATATTATCTGAGAAGAGATGGTGGAGATGTGTAATTCCTTTCTGCTCCCACACATTCAAATAAAACGATTGGTTGTTAATTTGAAAGTCGGGGTTATGCCATAGGGGAGAAAGCCCGCTGGGCTCCACTTTGGCTTTTGTCATTTCTAGTGCCTTCCACCAGGCAGTCAGGGTGGCGGAAATCATTGGATTTTTAAAGCAGTTATGGCGCTTAATCGATGTTGTAATAAAGAGTAAATCTAGGAGTCTGAGGTTATTACAATCCTTCTGTTCTAGTTCCAGCCAACAGTTAGTATCTCTATTGGGTTGTGCCCATAAAATAATATATTGTAGCTGGTTGGCTATATAATAGTGCATAAAATTTGGTGCCTCTAGACCTCCTTTGGATTTATTTTTCTGAAGAGTAGATAGACTAATCTTTGCTTTTTTTTTTTTCCAGTAAAATTTTGTAACGGCTGAGTCCAACAACTGGAACCAGTTAGCCGTAGGTTTAAATGGAATCATTGAGAAAAAATAGTTTATTTTGGGTAAAACTTTCATTTTAATAGTGGCTATTCGTCCTATTAGAGAAATAGGAAGATTATTCCAGCGCTCCAAGTCACTATAAATGCTATCCAGAAGTGGAGTGAAATTTAAATGAACTAAATCAGTTAATTTAGGTGAGATTTTTATGCCTAAGTATTTTAAATTACCTATAGGAAATGAGTAGTATGGGTCCTGGCTTGCAGGGTTCCATGAATTTTCTGTAATAGGTAGAAGTGTTGATTTTGTCCAGTTAATAGAATAGTCTGATAACTGTGAGAATTTAGTTATTAAGTTAAATACTTCCCCTAATGAAATAGCAGGCTTTTCTAAATAAAGTAAAATATCATCGGCATATAGATTAATTTTATGTTCTGTTACCCCAGAGTGAATTCCTTGAATCATTCTTTCCTGGCGTATGGCTAATGCAAGCGGTTCAATAAATATTGCAAATAATAAAGGCGACAGTGGGCATCCCTGTCTTGTGCCTCTCTGTAGAGTAAAACTCTTAGATATAATCCCATTAGTAGTAACAGTAGCTTTAGGAGAATCATATAATACTGACACCCAGTGAATAAATGACTTCCCAAAGCCAAATTTATTTAAAACAGCAAAGAGGAAGGACCAGTTAACTTTATCAAAAGCTTTTTCTGCATCCAATGATATAATAACTGCCTTTTTATCATGCCGCTGTGACATACTAATAAGGTTAAAGAGCCTTCTAATATTATTAGTAGAGTGACGCTCTTTAATAAAGCCTGTTTGGTCGCTATGAATGATTGTCGGGATTACTGTTTCTAATCTAGATGTAAAAGCCTTAGTGATAATTTTAATATCAGTGTTAATTAGTGAAATCGGACGGTAACTTGATGGAAGGGTGGGGTCTTTTTCTGGCTTTAATAAAAGTTTAATTGCTGCTGTATTCATGTGTGGGCGTATGTGACCATTAGTTTTAATTTCTGTTACTACTCTTAAGAATAGTGGAGCAAGCATTGACCAGAAGTGCTTTAGAAATATAGCCGGATAACCATCCGGGCCGGGTGCTTTGCCATTTGGCATACTATCTAGAGCACTGTACAACTCGTTTATAGTAAGTGGTGCATCTAACATATCTTTATATTCAGTAGTTACCTGAGGTATACTTAAGCTACTGAGGAATGCCTCAATATGCTCTGGGTTAGGTTTATTAGTTTCTGAGTATAAGTTGTGATAATAATTATAAAAAATTTGATTAATTTCTTCTGGTGATTGTGTACATTCACCAGTTGTACCTTTAATAGCCGTTATAAGCGATTTTTCCCGATTACGTTGAAGTTGGTTTGCAAGAAATTTACCTGATTTGTTATTATATTCAAAGTTGTTGTATCTCAATTGTTGTATTATAAACTCTGTCTTTTTAGTTAACATATCGTCTAACTGTATTTTTGTATTTTGTAAGTCAGTCCATATTTGGTTATTTGGGTTTATTGCGTACTCATCCGTCAGTTGTTTAATTTTATCTTCCAAGTCTTTTTCTAATTTTTGATCCTGTTTCTTTTTATAAGATGAATATGATATAATTTTACCTCTAATTACTGCTTTCCCGGTTTCCCAGAGAAGAGCTGGAGATAGGTCTGGAGAGTCATTTATTTCCAAAAAGTCCGCCCATTCTTTTCTTATAATTTTGTCAAATTCTGCGTCGTTTAGTAGTGAGATGTTAAAACGCCATGTAGGTGGTGGTTTAAAGGTATAATCAACTTGTAGGGAAAGGGAGACTGGTGCATGGTCGCTAATAATAATAGGATGTATTTTTGTAACGGTTTTATCAGCAATAGAATTATTTGTAAGAAAAAAATCAATTCTTGAAAAGGACCGGTGCACAGCGGAAAAGAAGGTAAATTCCTTCTTATTTGGGTTTTTAAGTCTCCAGCTGTCGACGAGGCCAAAGTCATCCATATATTCCCCTATTACTTTTGTGGATTGTGATCGCCTTATACATGTTGTTTTATTAGAACGATCCATTAATGGATTTAAGGTTGTGTTAAAGTCTCCTCCAATAATAATAGTAGAGTTCGCTGCTAATTCAAACAGTTTAGAGAAAAATTCATGGAAAAAAGCCGGATCATCATTATTAGGGGCATATAAATTACCGAATGTATATATTTTATTAAATATAGTCACCTGAATAATAATGTATCGGCCCTCTGGGTCTGTTATTGTATTATTTAGAGTAAAGAGTAAATTCTTATGTATGAGTATACAGACTCCCCTTTGTCTACTGTTATAAGGGGCAGAGTACGCTTGGCTAAAATTTTTATCAATAAGTAATTTTTCTTCAGATTTTTGTAGGTGGGTTTCTTGTAGGAGGCAAATATCTGCTTTTAATTTTAAGAGATGGTCTAAAGTTTTTATTCTTTTTGCCTGTGAGCGAGCGCCACAAACATTCCAGGAAACCAGAACTAATTTATGCATACAAATAATATAAACACAGTCCTATGTATATATCTGTATAGGCCATTTGCCACCACTGGCATGTTATAGGATAGAATCAAAGTGGTTAGGTGATTTATATAGTTTGTATAAAATATGAGGTAACGTATAAGGCAACATGTAAGGTAATGTGTAAGGTAACGTGTAAGGTAACGTGTAAGGTAACGTGTAAGGTAACGTGTAAGGTAACGTGTAAATAAATAAAACAGTGCAAAAACGAGTAGGGCGGTGAAAGTGAGGGAAATTAACAGGGGATTAAACATAACAATACACCAGTAACCCCAGCGAGATTTTTTTTATTTTATTTTTTATAAATATACTTTAGATATAGTTGTGTATTAATATTATATTTATAATATAGCCTAAACATAATAAGTATTCATGTTTTTGGTTTTATAACCACATATACAGTATATGTATACACCTAGTAATCAAACTAAGTTTAGTTCCACCAATGCTAATTAGAACAGCCAGGGAGTGGAATTGGGGTTCCGGAATAGTTGGCCATCGATATATAACTTATCAACGGCTATCGTAGTCCGCTTACCCTCCTGCCTATTTTGTTTCATTATAGGAAACAGTACCTTTCGCCGCTCATTGATCTCTCTCGGGAATTGATCATTCATTCCAAATGAGGTCCCTTTAAGCTCCCGTCCTTTACTTTTAACAAATAATTTCTGTTTAAAATGCTCAAACTTTGCAATAATAGGACGGGGTTTGTTGCCTCTACGGGCTCCAAGCCGATGTACCCGGTCAAAAGAGATGTTATTTACCGTCTCCTGAGGAATTTTTAATGAATTCGTCATAATTTTTTTTATCTCAACCTCTGGGTTATCAGAGGTATTCTCAGATATACCTGAGAATATTAAATTCTCCCGCATACTACGGGATTGTACATCTAAAACTGTTTCTTTTAGCGTTTTATTTTCTTTTTTCATAGTTTCCAGCTCGGCTGAAACAGTCGTGAGTGTAGAATGTAACTCGGCATTTTCCTGTTTAAGGACACTTACCTGCTGACTGATAAATTCCATACTTACTTTTAATTCTTTGACGTCCTCGAGGATGAGGCCGAGGACGTCAAGTTTTTTATTTATGGACTCCAGCACACTGACCGAAACGTCCGTAGTGGTGGTGGTTAGGTCGTCCGTGTCCGTCGCTGAATCGTTTTTCCTCTTCTTCGAAGAGGGTTTCTTTGATGGTTTCTCGACGGCAGGATCCTCCATCGCGCAGCTGTAAAAATATCCGTCGATGAAACGTTCAAGGTCCTCCACGTTGGGTGGTATTTCAGATCTGCCGGATGAAAAAGAGAGAAGAGAAAATGCAAGATATATGATGGTTAAATTTGGATTAGTTTAGTATAATAGAGCTAGTTCTATCTTAGCAGCAGGACGCCGCCATGTTAGGGTTTCTGGTCTCGCTGTAGGTCTCGCGATAGTCACAGCATCTCGTGAGCGACTTCCTCCTCAATTTGTAATCTTAAATCGGTTCAACAATTCTCTTTTTAGAGTGTATGTTGTCATATCAATGTTGGGCCAAAATGTTATGATATTAATCAGAATCTGTCAAATGAAGGTAAATTAGTTTCTGCTGTATATATTTTGTACTGCACAATAGACATAACCAGATCACACACACACAAAAAAAAGCAATGGACAAAATGACAGTTGTATTAAGTTTTTAGCCGATAACAAAAATAACATTTCCAACAGTAACACAATGCTCTTTTTTGGGGGGGGGGGGTTGCCTTTTAGGGGTCTCCAAGTAATACCATTGGTCGCATGCCACATCGCCACACGCCCAGTCGAACCAGCCCACTAACCTCTCCAACCAACTGCTCACACGGAGGAATGTCTCCAAGGTACGGACGGTCACAAGCCATCTGCTGTAGCACACACCCTGTTCAACTGCAAGTCCTGCAATTAGCCATGTCAATGCAGCTTCAGTGTACTGTCTCACAACAAAAGTATTGCCAAAAGTATTGAGTGAGTTGCTATTCCCTTTTCAAACATGTTTCATCCAACACGGATGGAAGTCTCTCTGACGCTATTTGTTGAAATATATGGTTCCATTTTTCTTCCAATTTAAATCGAGGTCTAGCCTTTCATGATTTAGTGTAGACAACGCCAAAAAGTGTCCTATTTTCCCTGGTTATGCAGGACCAAAACTGCCCAAATTAAAAAATTTAAATAAATGACGAAATAAAAAAAATAAATGACTAAAAGTGAAAATAAAAATGGATATAAAGAATATAATTCAAAAATGTTATTTAAAAAATTTATATAAATGGAAATATATATATATATATATATTTATTTATATATATATATATATATATATATATATATATATATATATATATATATATATATATATATCCCTAAATAAATAAATACAAGTAAAAATACTTCTCTTTTTTTTAAACGAGATTAAAAAAATAAAAATAAATGTCGAAATAAATACAAAAATACATATAAATAGAATTAAATATAAATAAATAAACTCTACTCTCACATTTATTTATTTCATGCTGCAGACGCTCTGTCAAGTCGAAATGTTATTCAAATGAGGGGGCAGTCCTAAGCGTCTCTAGGAAGCAAGGAAGAAAGGAAGTCTCGCCGGCTTGCATGGAGAGCTTCAGCAATGGACAACTATCTTGTCCACTGACACCACAACTTGCGACTTGAGTTGCTCAACAACAAGTCGTGGTGACAGTGAAAAAGATAGTCGTCCATTGCTGGAGCTCTCCAATACAAGCCAGCGAGACTTCCTTACTTGACCAATTAAAGGCAGTTTGCAACCACGGAGTTCAACCGAAGACGCGCTGAGAACCGCCCCCTCATTTGAATAACATTTAGACCTGACAAAGCGTGTGCAGCATTAAATAAATAAATGTGAGAGCAGAGCGTTTTTATGTATTGATTGATATTTAATTATATTTATATATTTATTTTTGAATTTATTTCGACATTTATTTATAAATTATTTATTTATTTTTATTATTTTTTATGTATTTATTTATTTATGGATATATTTAGATATAATATATATATATATATATATATATATATATATATATATATATATATATATATATAATGTATATATAATATATAATGTATATATAATTTTTATTTCCATTTATATTTATTTTTTAGAATTTATTTTGGAATTATATTTGTTATACATGTATTTATTTTCACTTTTAGTCCTTTATTTATTTATTTAGTCATTTATTTATTTTTAATTTTGGCAGTTTTGGTCCTCCATGAGGAAGGGGGAGGTGGGGTGTTACAACAAATTTTAACATTCATCAATTTATGGAGGCAGGGTCAAAATAGATCAATAAATGAGAATCTCTTGAAAATATATCCATGTTGTATTTTATAAGGACTTATTCTGACATTGCATTGTGATGATTTACTTAATTAAGCATTACATATATTGTTTGAACAAAATAAATAAAATCAAATGGTAGAAGGAGACACTTATATATAATGCAGCAGAACCCGAGAAGCTGCGCTCATCTTCTGTCTGTGTTTATTTATTTTTAATGCTATTTGGAAATTTTACCTGTAGAGCATAAAACATTTTGCCAGAGCAATGAAGCAGGTTTGTGTTTTATACAGTTAACTTTCCGGTTTCGAATGAGCAGCTGAGTAGCCATAACGATACTGAATCATCTGGCGTTAGGCTATAAAGTAATAATTGTTTGTCTTGATTTGAAATGTTTCATCTAAAGTATAACTTCAGTCTTACAACTCAAGACTTTTGACTTTTCTCTTTCTGTACACTTGTTTTTTCTCTTTCACCTATTAACACCTCCACCCTCCCACCTTGTCTTTGTCTTGCGGTCTCTTCCTGTTGTTGAATTCCATCCTTCATTCTTTTCCCCGCTGTCTGTCCGTCCTTCCCTCCTGACCGCGCTGTGGCAACAGTCGGTTATGGGGTTGGGGTGTCGACGGACTGTCAAAGCAACCCCCTGCCCCTACTCCTCTTCCTCAGCCTAACTCCACCTCTGCTGCCCCTTCTTTCAGGGTCCTGCGCAGAGCACCCTCACCCAGGTAATTGGGTGGGATGAAAAAACAAAAAAAGAGATGAAGCCAGAGCCAATGTCATCTACAATCTCAATTTTTTGCTGATTATATTAAATATCACCACTTACACGCAAAAACATTACTTCATTTATGTAGATTATTTTTGTGTGTGAATAACACATTATGGGCTGATTTGCTAATGCTGCATTCGAGGATGGTCGGAAGTCGGATTTATCCGAGTTGGTTTTTCCCACTTCTGACCTCAAAGTGTTCGAGGTGAAGGTAAACAACCAAAATGGCGGAAAGTGATAAATTGCTTTTTATTGGGGTTCTCAAAACTCAATATTCGCAAAAGAAGAACAGATGGCATGTCCGTTTTGCGCATTTTCAGTAAATTGGCATAACAAATTCAAAACAATTGGATGGAAACCCATTGATGGTTGCACACCATGTAGCTGGTTTGCACACCATGTAGCTGGTTTGCACCTGCCATTTAGTTACACTGTTTGAAGACACAAAATCGGCCAGTGAAATTTATTCCATGTTAACTCGTCACATTACGAGATATCAAATCAAATTTGTATACATTTTTCCCCACAATGTACAAAATGAACATCTTGGCAATCCTGGGTGCGCCTGGTTAGTAGCTTCCACATCTGTTTGCATGCACAAGCAAGTCTGCGCTCGTTTTTACATTCAAACCTTTCGTAAATCAGTCCCTCTTTATGCTTGTACTAACCCACCACACTTTTGGAAAAGTAAAAAATTTCAAGTTTTGCTATAATTATTTGTATGGTGACAAAACATCAACAGATTACATGTCATTTTAACATATGTCTTGTCTGATTTTGTGTTAGCGTGATGGAGTACGACACTGAGAACATGAACTCAGAGGATATTTACAGCTCACTCCGTGGCGTCACTGAAGCTATCCAGAGCTTTAGCTACCGCAGCCAGGAGGACCTGAATGAATCAGTCAGACGAGAGGGCAAGCGAGATGACGCGGTGAGTCACAACATTTGGAATAGGAAAATCATTTTTCATTAATTTTTAAGTGAATGCAAATACAGCACAGCTGCAGCATAGTTACTTCGTATCTAATCGGGTGCATTTTTATGCACTACAGAATGTATTTTTCTTGTTGTGATTTCAGTCATTAATAGCCATTTTTACTGAAGCAACCCCCTTTGCTCCCGGCTGGTTCACAGAATATTCAGTTTTATTGCTACAAAAACATGGAACCTACCAAAAGAAAGATTACAGTCTCTCCTTTAATCAGGAAAAAAAGTATGTTTGTATCTTTCCATTTTGCAGAAATTAGCATAACAATATAACTAAGTTTCATCATTATTCACAAACCTGTTGAAAACACTGGCGAAAAGAGCTTGTTGCAACATGGCCCTGGTTGGTCTCATATACTCTGCTGCCACCTTCTGGCCGTTTTTGTAATAACTACCATTGCTTTAAGCCACCTCCTCATGTCAAAAGCTGTATCAAAGCCTTCTGTATGCTCTTGCATAAAAAAATATATATATATAAAAAAAAAAAGTATAAATAAGTTTTGGGGAGTGAAGGACCCCAAGTATTTACACATTTTTGGGTTTGAATGAGGTCAGTGGCATTTATGACACTTTTCACCT
Organism: Leptonotus elevatus; assembly: GCF_054856555.1. Taxonomy (NCBI): domain Eukaryota; kingdom Metazoa; phylum Chordata; class Actinopteri; order Syngnathiformes; family Syngnathidae; genus Leptonotus; species Leptonotus elevatus. The sequence continues at coordinate 3,045,062 of NC_141250.1, read as the reverse complement.
CTCATGTTTAATGTTTTCTAATAGCACAGTCTATGTACAGGGTATTTGAAGAGTAACTTTAAAAAATAATTTTCATGCACCTTACACAAGATTCCCGGAAGCTGGCAAATTCTGGCACTTGCATTGAAGTATATTTGAATAGGGGTTTACTTACTTAATTACTTCCATTACCCCGTGGATCACTTCTTATATACAATAAATTGCATACATAACATTTTTAACTCTACCGACTAAGCTACATAATCACGTGATGTGTTTTTTTCCTCTGCCTTTTTATGTAAATCTTATGCATAATACCAAGTTGTGTTGACAACAAGAAATTGATTTCTATCAAAAGATGATGTTATACAACATTTGAACATGCTCTCTGTTTTCACTTGCCGTGTGGTGCTTTTATAGGCTGTGAGAGAAGGAATAGCGCCAACACCTGTTTCTGATGCTCGCCTGGGCTTGGATGTACCGGAAGGGGGTCGTACTGCTTTGGACAACAAGACTTCACTGCTCAATACGCCATCACCACGCTCCTTCGCCGGGCCACGAAGTCGGGAGTTTGCTCCTTACGGCCACGGAGAAACAATCTGTACCTACAACAAGAGTGCCCTTAAGGAGGCTGTTTTTGATGATGATGTGGAGCAATTTCGGGACTGTGAGTTCATTCTATTGATTTTTTTTATATTATCGTAATATAAAGGATTGTGCAAAGCTTTAGGCCACCTCAAGCTTTATAGATTTACTTGTGTTTTTAAAATGTTAGTGAGGATCTGGATAAAGGAACACTGCACCCTCCAGAATAATGGAACCAGCATTCTGTTAGCCATCCTCCGTAAACTATAAAGTAGCTAACTTAGAAACACATGTACACTGGAAAAAAAAAGATTTGTTGAACTAAACTAAAAAAAAAAAATGCTGTAATTTGGCATAGCCAAATTTATTAGTTTCGCTCAAATCAGATTCACGATTTGGTTGGTAGCATTATTTTCATCCATGAATCCATTATCTGAGCCGCTTATCCTGACGAGGGTCGCAGTAGGCGGGGTACACCCTGAACAGGTTGCCAGACAATCAATTGTATATAAATCAAAAACATTTATTGTACCAAAGTAAAATAAATAAATGATATGCAAGTACACCTTTGCCAGCCAGTTGCAGGGCACACATAGACCAACAACCATACCTATGGACAATTTAGGGTGTTCAATTAATCAACCATGTATGTTTGTGGGATGTGGGAGGAAACCCGATTACCCGGAGCAAACCAACGCTGGCACGGTGAGAACTCCACAAAGGAGGGCCAGTGCCTGAAACTTCTGAACTGTGTGGCGAATCTGCTAACCAGTGGACCACCGTGCCACCTGAATTTGTTAAGTCACAAGACATTAGTTAACGTAGGTCACTATGTTGGCACGCTGATAAAAAGTTGTGCGTTTAGTGCCCCTTTAAGTGGAAAATGTGACCTTTTTACCTTATACTGTACATATGAGAATTCACAATAAGAGAAAAGATCAGGAAAAAATACTTTTTTTGTATTTTAGCCAAGTTTTTTTTAGACAAGTCAAAGCTCGTGAAGCAAATTCTGTCCTCGCGTTGGAATGATGGACAGGAAAACTTAAAAGCAGTGGAAAGCTTCAAATTTTTGCCGGTGCAAATGGATCAATAGGAAATGATCTGATGTGACATGTGGGCTCTTGATATGCAAAACTCTGGTTAAAACTATATTTTAGTGTAAGTATTTATTTTAGTTGTATCCAATAGGTGTGTGATTTGTTTTTAGTTGGACTGAAAAACACACACACTTGAACCAGAAACCAAAACATTTCAATTAAATCAATATGACATTAGTTTGGTTTCCATCCACTCATTTTTATTCAAATTTTCAAGAAATGCAAAAGTAAAACTGAATGGAAGTGCTAGAAATTCGAAAAAGGGCCTAAAATTCGCAAAAACGTTTTCACGCTTAGAAAATTCGAAACAATTGGATGGAAACCTGACTATTGTACTTTGAATAAATGACACAGTTGTTTCACTTTTTTCAGTGTACAAACGAACATGCGACACAACTTCTTTCCCCACATAAACAGTTAATTCCCTGTGGGGATCTGCATTCCATTGAGGGACATTCTAGTTAACATCATTCATTAAAATTGTACAATAATAAAATTATTACAATAATATAATTATAATTGTATATGCTGTGTATTAAAACCAAATATTAGACATGTTATCATTTCTGGGACAGAACCTCATTGATTAGAATAGCAAATACAGTATACAGTACATGCAAAAATTGAAAATGCTATAATAAATTATGTAATTAACTATTCATTTAAAAAAAAAAATTGTTACTTGTTATGTTTTAAGGACATTTCAGTTAAGTTTAGGATGCTGGCACACATCAGCATTCCCCAGATTTTCACAGACAAAAAAAAAAAAAGGCTGAAAAGACTCCTCCTTGAGCTTGGCGCTCGTGTTAATTTTGTCAACGAAAAATAAACAAAAATAATTTTGTCGACACTCATTTTTCACTGGACTAAAACTTGACTAGACTAAAACCCTCATTTGCTCCAAAAAAACTTATAAATACATTGTATTTAATACTTTGCCCTTCACTCCCAAAAAACACAATTTTACGGTTTTTTTTATGTTTTGTATGCTACAACATACAGAAGGCTTTGATGCTGCCTCTGAACTGAAGAGAATGCTTGAAGCAATGGTAGTTATTACAAAAAACGGCCAGCAGGTGGCAGCAGAGTATAAGACATCAACCAGGGCCATGTTGCAAAAAAGCTATTTTCCCCAGTGTTTTCAACAGGTTTGTGAATAACGATGAAACTTAGCTATATTCTAATGCTAATTGCTGCAAAACGGAAAGAGATACAAATGTACTTTTTTCCTGATGAAAGAAGAGACCTTAATCTTTCTTTTAGGTTCCACATTTTTATAGCAATATAGTAGAACACAATATTCTGTGGGCCTTGCAAAATCAGTCAAAATCCAGTAAAACAGACAGAAGCGTAGGCGGTTGCTTCCGTGAAAATGGCTGGGATTGAATGAGATAATAATAATATCAACAAATTATTTTTATTTTTATTTTTTTGTATTCAATTTTTTTGATATAAAACATTTTTTTAAAGTAGTAAAAATAGTTACTTTACCTGGTAATGAGTTACTTTTATTATGAAGTAATTCAATTACTAACTCTTACTTACTTTTTTAAGCAAGTAATGAGTAACTATAACTAATTACTTTTTTAAACTAACATTCTCAACCAAAGCTGTCAGAATGGCACAACCTTTGCCTCAGTTTGAGCCAGGGCAAACACTGATGTGGAATATCATTTAGGACTGCTCCTTCGTTTTCACATGTAAATTATTATGAAGCATTCCTGCTTGTTGTTGTCATCACAATCTGTCTCCCATCTTCCACCTTCATGTCTTCTCCACCCCTCTCCCCTTTAGGCCGACGTAAAGAAAGTGGTGAAAACACGACTGTGCTCTCTGGTAAACATTCTGTCGCCGTCTGACTCTTTGCTGAGTGTTTGGCAAACTGACAGCTAGACTTAACGACTGTCCTAATTTTCCTTTCACTTTTTGTCTTGTTTGCTCTTGCTCATCTCCCTTAACTGACATACCTTCCTTTATCTCTGCCTGAGACGTTATGACCCTGTCCTCATTTTACTTATGGCCATTATATGCCCATTAGACAATATAGGCAAATGCTAAGGGCAGCCTCCACGAGACACCACAAATTTGAACGGAAAAAGTCACTTTCAATATAATTTCATTAAAACTTCTAGTGAAAGTTGGAAACCCTGATCTGACCATTATTCTCCTAAATGAAAGCCCAAGTTTTAAATTAGTCTTTTAGTCTTATATGATGCACAAAGACTGAAGTGTTTTATAATTGATATCCAATAGAAATGTTGGAGTGATTATTATGTTGTTTTATTATTATTGTCTATCTAATGATATGTGAATGACCTCAGCTCATGCATAAAGTAGCTTCTTTAAATAAAAATAAGTTGTTCATGTGAACTCCTTAAAATTACTGTGATGATTCAAATTATCTTTTAATTGTCCTTTAAAAAAACTTGACTTAAATGGCACAAATTAATTATTATTCATAAAAAGATCGTGCAGTAGAACAGTTCATGTAGTTTAGCCAAATATGTTTACCTTATACAACAAATATTGTTCTATCTTTTAGTGCATTGATGCAGTAATTTTATAGTGATTCATAAAGTTATTTGAAGTTAGAAAATATATACCACTATACAGTTAACAGGAGTGTAAAACTTGGGTCATATATTTGCGTTGAGGTAATTTTCAAGGTTGACGTTGGTGACCGTTACAAGACATGAAGCAACTCGTGGACTCCTGCCCATTTTGTTCATTGAACATTACAACTAGGCGGCACGGTGGCTGACTGGTTAGCACGTCTGCCTCCCAGTGCAAAGGTTGTGAGATCAAGTCCGGGCTTCGACCTTCCTGGGTGGAGTTTGCATGTTCTCCCCGTGCTTGCGTGGGTTTTCTCCGGGTACTCCGGTTTCCTCCCACTTTCCAAAAACATGCATGTCAGGTGAATTGGACACTCCAAATTGTCCATAGGTGTGATTGTGAGTATGGTTGTTCGTCTCTGTGTGCCCTGCGATTGGCTGGCAACCAGTACAGGATGTACCCCGCCTACTGCCCGAAGCCAGCTGGGATAGGCTCCAGCAACCCCGCGACCCTTGTGAGGACAAGCGGTACAGAAAATGGATGGATGGATGGATGGATGAACATTACAACTAGTCCCCATTCCCGACAAATAGTCAAATACATTTATTATTACAATATATTTATTATTGCAAAAGTGTGTTATAGTGATGCCTTTTTACAACATTGCAAGTTTTATACGGATGCACATTGTCATTAGTGATGCAGCTTTCCAGCAAATGAGACCAAAATAAAACTGCTGATGTTACACGAGCTATCCTCTGGAGCTGAACAAAATACTCCTCGCTCCTTAAGAGCAAGTGATTTGGAGTCACTCCAACTGACAGGCATATGCTCGACTCGTAGCTCTCAAAGAGGTCTGGGAGTGCCCATGCAGACTCCTTTGAGAGCTGTAGCAACCTAGCTCAGTGCTAACTCCTAATTAGCTAACTACCAAGTGTGTTCACCTCTCAAAGCAGGGAAAAGGTGGTGGTGTTTCGCAGTCCAAATGGCTCTTCCATTGTTCTCCTCTTAGCAATATGGATGGATAGATAGATAGATAGATAGATAGATAGATAGATAGATAGATAGATAGATAGATAGATAGATAGATAGATAGATAGATAGATAGATAGATAGATAGATAGATAGATAGATTATATTTGAAGTACAAATCTTAAGATAAACTATTGTTTTGCTGTCATTCTCTGTTGGTGAACAGTTGGTCAGGACAACTCTGACTTGTTGGCCGACCTGCTTAAGGAGTTGTCGAATCACAATGAGCGCTCTGAGGAACGTAAAGGCGCATTGGTGGAGCTACTGAAAATTACGCGAGAAGACAGCCTGGCTGTGTGGGATGAACATTTTAAAACTATCCTCCTCCTCCTGCTGGAGACATTGGGCGATAAAGATGTAAGTAAACTAATGTGTTAATCAAATGATGCGATTTTGAGGACACTTAGCAGCTATTATCCTCCCTTGAACCCTATTTCTGTTTCTGCCAGCATACTATCCGAGCCTTAGCGCTACGTGTGCTGAAAGAAATACTAAAGAATCAACCAGCTCGGTTCAAGAACTATGCGGAGTTAACCATCATGAAGACCCTGGAGGCTCACAAAGATTCTTACAAAGAGGTACGTTGCTCCACACAGAATGTGTAAAAATCTATTATCCTTTGTCTTTTTGAAAACTTTTTTTAGCCAAACCATCATCCTTCAAATGATGAAAAAAGTTTTTGTTCATGTGACTTTCAGGTGGTGCGTGCAGCCGAAGAGGCCGCGTCAACATTGGCTGGATCCATCTATCCAGAACAATGTGTCAAGGTGTTGTGCCCAATTGTACAGACAGCCGATTACCCGATCAACCTGGCTGCCATTAAGATGGAAACCAAAGTCATTGAACGCATTGCTAAGGACTCTCTAATTCCGCTGCTAGTGGACATCATCCCAGGACTCCTGCAGGTTTGAGACATTTTTCAGCCTTTAACTGCCCACCTAAGTCAGCTTTTTGCTGGCTTGCTGCCATATGTATAAGGGACTGAGGCGCAGAAGTGGCAAATCCAGTTCCAGAAAGTAAAACACCTGCCACAGTTTGGCTTTAGCCCCAGGTGCTAGCTCCCTAGCTAGCTCCCATAGTGCTTGTTTACCTGCTGGGGAACTAGCTAGCTAGCATCAGCTAGCATCAGAGGATAAAGCCAAACTGTGGCAGGGTTTTTACTTTCAAGTGCTAGCTAGCTAGCTCCCTAGCTAGCTCCCATGGTGCTTGGATGGATGGATGGATGAATGGATGGATGGATAGCATCAGGGCCTAAAGCCAAACTGTAGCAGGGTTTTTACTTTGGACCTGGATTTGCCACCTCTGCTGAGGCGACACTGAAGTTGACCCGGTATGCTTCACATATTGTTTCAAGAGAGAGTAACACAGGCGGGTCATAATGCTACCAGCCTTGATGAATTTCTCACTGTCCGCAAACAATTGGGGCGAAAACAATTGTCTTTGATGGGCTGCACATCTTTCTGTCTGAAAGGCTCATTTTACCAGGAAATGGCATTTATTTACTCAGCGATACATTGTGAACTCATCATTGACCTCTCACATTTTTATTGTCATTTTTATATTTTCAAACAAATATAAATGCAGACATTCATTATTGTCAGCTTCAAATCACTTATATATTAGATAGTGTTTCCCAACCCTGGTCCTTGGGGCACACTATCCAGCCTGTTTTCCATGGCTCCCGATTCCAACGCAGGTGAAGATCGTTATCAGGCTTCTCCAGAGTTTGCTGATGAGCTGTCATTGGAATCACCTGCGTTGGCAATAGGGAGACGTGGAAAACAGACTGGATTGTGTGCCCCGAGGACCAGTGTTGAGAAACACTGTATTGGATGAATTTACCTGAAGATGTATGTAAGGCTAAAGATGATGAATAATAAACACTTTACAAACACAAAAATGCATAATTAAAGGAGAAGTCAACGCAAACAAATTGTTTTTACTATTATGTTCTATGCGCCCCCCACTAGTATAAACAAGACATTCAAGTTACCTCATTCAAACCCCAAGACGTATAAATATGTTTTTTTTTTAATGTTTTGTTATGCTAGAGCATGCAGAAGGCTTTGATGCAGCTTCTAACATGAAGCGGTCACTTAAAGCAATGGTAGTTATTTTAAAAAACGGATAGCAGGTGGCAGCAGTGTATAAGCAATCAGCCAGGGCCATGTTGCAACAAGCTCTTTTTGCCAGTGTTTTCAACAGATCCATGTTTTTATAGCAATAGAACACAATATTCTGTGGGCCTTGCAAAATCAGTCAAAATCCAGTAAAACAGCTGGGAGCGAAGGGGGTTGCTTCAGTGAAAATGGCTGTGAGTGAATGAGTTGATGATAAGCAGAATCCACTCGTTTATATACATTTGCCACTTGCTGTCGATTGAAAATGATATCACAGTTGCTCAGGGTTCAGGTAATGACCAATCACGGCTCAGCTTCAGAAAACAGGTGATGATTGGTTGTTACCTGAGCCTGAACAACTTGGGACGTCAGTTAAGTCAACAGCATGTGGCAAAATGGCCGCCCACTGAGATAGATAAAATTAGTGGATTTTGATGCTTAACTTGTATGATTTCAGAGTACCATGTCTAGACTAGTGGGGGAAAATACTTGATTATTGTTTTTATTTTTATTTTTTTATTACCATTTTATGTTGCTTTATTGATGCAAGCTCAGAGTATTTTGAGAACAGCGGAGCGGCAAATGATTTGCCTTATTTTTGCCTCGAAATGTATTCCATACTTTCCCACACTCCTCATTGTCCTGTGTATGTGCACTGCATGGCGCCATTGCATGATACCTCTCTTTTCTGATTGCAGGGATATGACAACACAGAGAGCAGCGTTCGCAAGGCCAGCGTGTTCTGTCTGGTGGCTATATATTCCGTAATTGGTGAGGATCTCAAACCGCACCTGGCACAGCTCACCGGCAGCAAGGTAATGACCAATACCAGAGATTGTTTGGGCGCGCCTCAGTGGCGGGCAGTGGATTTCAGAGCTGCCGTCAGTGGTTGGGGACTTAAGGGTGTATTGTGGAGGTTAAAATTTTAATGTTGAAATTTTTTTACATCATGCATGATTAACCAATGCCCAGATGAGTACAAAGAGCCCTGACTTTTTAAGTGCACAAACTTTACAGAGCGGCTGCAGTTACAGTTTAGGCCAGAGGTGACAGTCGTGAGCTAAAAGTGCCAAACTCCACTATGCACCTAAGTGGCCTTTTCAAACTCAACAAGAGAACCTCCCTTCTTTTTTCTCTCTGTTCACGTCACAATAGCATTAATCAGATTATTCTGTATGAGTGCAACTTGTTAAACTCTGTAAAATGAGTTGTGTCCTTGTTTGTTTGCAGATGAAATTATTGAATTTGTACATCAAGCGGGCCCAGACCACAAACAGCAATAGCAGCAGTTCCTCAGATGTCTCCTGTCACAGTTAATGGAGGGATGAACGTTGCCATCCATTCAGTGGTCCCAACTGCTTGAAACATCACTTCCTCCTCTTGAAATCACATCATTTGACTGCTGTTTTCTCACGTCTAACTGTTTTCTTTTTAGTCGTCCGCCCAGCGCGTATTGTTGTGCAAACTTTGGAATGTAGTATGGATGAGGAGAGATCGCTTTTCCAACATTTAAGTATGAGATTTGGTTCAATAAAAAGCTCAGTCACCAATCAGTGAAATTAATAAATTAACTTTTAAGTGCAATGAAATAAATAGAATTTAAAACAAATACCGGTACTATATATGTATTTAAAAGAAAGAAAACATTAGTACTTAACTGTAATGACATTTCAGGTAATATTTTAATTAAATTGAGGCACAGAGAAGCTCCTGCATTGAATGTTTTTTATTTTATTGTAATCATTTTCAATCGAGAGGCTTCAATTAAATGAATCCCCTCTGTGTAAAAAGTACAGTTTTATGTTCAACTTGCTTTTCTCAAGATAGAATGGTTTGTGATGTTGCTGGATGGAAGTAACGAGTGAAAAGAAAGTCTGAAGCTTTGTAAATACTGCAAATGTCTTTTCTAGCTTGGAGTTGGGAGAGACCAACAATCTGACGCTGTAGCTATGTTCATGTCATGCACACAGTAAAGTTTCTTTAAGAGGGACTGGCATGTACAAAACTGTAAACTATCAGCTTATGAAAACTGTGAATCTGTTGGGGGGGGGGGGCTGACTCTTGTAAAGATGCAGTCAGTATTCTCCTGTCTATGATCATCTGAAACCCCACAAGAAGTTCATTTGTATATACACTTTTCGACCACTGCTTTGCAGCATTTTTGCTAACTGTAAGTTGCCTATGTCAATCTTTTGCACGTTAGCCTGTACTTAACTTGCAGCACGTCGCCTGTGCTGTGTGAAGGTGCCCAGGTTTTTGGCTGTTCAAGTGCACTTGCAACATTGTATTACTCATTACTTCAATATAGGGCACCAACCGTTTTAGTCTTTGGCGGTGCATTTGATCGGCACGCCATTCAAACGGATTGTTTTCACTTTAGCATTATATTTATGGGAAGGTATCAACAGGTATGAAAAAGCTTTAAATGTGTGGAAAGTCGACTACTTTTCTTGGGTTAAATGTGATTATATGGAATACGATCCAGCTTTTATGACAAACATATTACTGATTTAGGATTTGAAATTCAGCTGCTGTACAAAGCCTCTCTACTTGATGTGACGAGTAATATCACTGAGAATCCCACGCCCATTTTTTCGCCTCAACTAAATGAATGTATACAAGTTCCTTTTGTTAGAATATCACATTAGTTTAGAGGTACTGAAACACTGGCCAATGTCTTCTTTAATTTGACTTCCTTTGACAATAATTGCCAAGCCTGTTTGCTGTCAAATAGAAAATCGTATGTCAAATCTGTACTCTGTGTAAGGGGGAGTTGATTATCACTATGTCCATACACAGGTGAGGCAGTATTCCAATCACAAACAATTAACTTTTGTTATTTTGCCATGCAAAATGTGTGCTCATATTTATTTGACTTAATATTTTATTTCCTCAAACTGTACAGAAGGACGTTTTTGGTTAACAGCCACCCTTGATAGACTTGTAACAATAGAAATTGTTTGCTCGAGTAATAAACAGACTTGATGATCTGGAAATTCTCTTGCCGTTTATTTCACGTTGATCAACTTGCAAACATGTTTCTAAGCATGCTGAACCTTGCTCTATTTCTCACTTGAGGTTACTTGTCTTCATGGCCATTTACAAGCACGTGCATCCATCCTACGATGGCACTCTTACTATAATGCTGATTGACATTAACTGGTTAGTAAACAACAATTAGAGATTCAAAGCAATCATTTATTTTGAATCCATTGTGGTCTTTAAAGACTCGAGCATTGTCATTGTTGTTGTGCTGTTTGAGAAGTGTTAGAAAACGATCCTTTAGTTTTCTGCGTGTTCCCTTTGTCCCGGGTAATGAGAAAGTTGATTTCTGAATACAGACTGGAGATCGGCGAACAGGTCCTTCGAAGGATTTATTTTACAGAAATTTCTGGACACAGACAAGTTTACAGACAAAACGCTGCAGTTCCTCTTGCCAGTGTCGATCCCTCCCAATTGCAGTCGTCTTATACTTTCAGCATAGCGGTCCCCCCAAACCCCTCCCCTCTCACCTTTCTCCTTTCTCACCAGTGCTGCCCTTAAGCCCCACCCCTACCCCCTCTCCCAAGACAGACAGTACTCAATACACATTGGCAGATGGCCGATTGATGTGGAAATATAGTAGGTCTCAGACAAAATGGCACCTTTGCAACAAATAAAACTTTACAAAGGAATCATTTTTAACACATTTTGTTCCCCCAACCAGATGGCTAATTGCGTGTGAAAAGGAAGGAAGAATCTTCAAACGTTCCGTCACATTATTACACTCATCAAGCTTTGCTGAGGAAATTAAAGCAGTTATGACTAAATCTAAACAGTTATAACTAAAATCAAACAGTTATAATTAAATCTGGGCAGAAGACTGTCAACAGAAGCAATAATGAGACTTGGTTTGAGTATCAGATTAACTTTTAGTGCACTTGTCTTCACATAACACCAGTACAGAGTCACACGTATCCTTACACTCCTCAAGCCTATAGTACGCTGTGTATCACTCCGCCTAGAGGCAGTAAACTAGTTCCAGTTACATATCACAACAATTGTCATCTGATTGCTTCTGTACCTGACTGTTTAAACAGTCTGTACTGTTTAAACAGTCAGGTACAGAAGCAATCAGATGACAATGCTTGAGTCTTTAAGGACCACAATGGATTCTAAATAAATGATTGCTTTGAATCTCTAATTGTTGTTTACTAACCAGTTGATGTCAATCGGCATGATAGTAAGAGGAGTGCCATCGTAGGATGGATGCACGTGCTTGTAAATGGCCATGAAGACAACAGTTTTTTTGTTTTTAAATGCTTTATTTAACAAATTGAAATCACATGGCAAACAAACATCATTATAGTACACAACAATCTCACAATAACAATAAAGGAAAAAATAATAAAGTAAAATAAAAAAATATGCCAGGGGTCTTAAATTTAAGAAAAATTAAAAACATCAAAATGAGAACACAAATTTAAGGTCTTGATAGCCTTCTTATTTTTGGAAGTTGAGATGGACTGTAAATATACATCCATCTCTTTCAAAAAATTTGGTTTCGACTTTACACATTTACATTTATGAATATAAAACTTAGCAAGATAAATTAAAAGATTAATCAAATAATATTTTTCAAATAAATTGTCATAGTTCAAAAATCCAAACAAAACATTCGGTAAGGAAAGCTCAAAATTACAAAAGATATTGTCCAAAATAAATTTGCAAATGCCTTGCCATAGCTTGCGAGCATAAGAACATTTCCAAAACAGATGGACAAGAGTCTCTGATTGGGAGCCACAGAAGGAGCAGTTCAGATCCATATCATAACCAAATTTAACAAAAAAAGATTTCATAGGAAAACAACGATGAATAATTTTAAAAGGCACTTCCTTTACCTTGTTCACAAAAATAATTTTTGAGGCATTGTCCAAACTTTTTTCCAACATAAATTCTTTACACGACAGTTCCAGTATGATATTACAGGTGACACAGACGCAATATCAGATTGGAAAAGAGCACGGATTTTGCGATTGTTTTTATGACAGGAAGGGTTGAAACATAATCTACCAATTGGTGATTCAGTGATATCAGCAATAGGAGTGTCAGCTACAACACCAATGTGACCCCCATACAGCATTAATACACCAGAAGGAATAGCATCAAAAACTACAGCAAATTGTTTAGGCGTCACAGGCTATAGAAAGTGTAGAAGAAATTCCTCATAAGTAAATAACACTCCTCTGCTGTTAAATAATTGATTCACCCAGATGATTTTATGATCAAACCAAGTCTTTAAAAAAAATGGATTTGTTCTTGTAACAAATCTATTCCAAATAGAGTAGCGGTGTGGTGAAAAGTTATGCTTGTAGATGAGTGACCAAGCAAGCAATGCCTGCTTATGGAAGTTAGATAAGCGAATGGGGATTCTTTCAATTTTATAATTACATGACAACAGAAATCTTAATCCACCAATTTTGGAAAAAACATAGTTCGAAATACAGTTCCACATTGAGTCAGGATTATTCAGAAAATACCTAATCCAGTTAATTTTAAATGTATTATTTAAGGAGTCAAAATTTAATAAGTTAAGTCCCCCTTTCTCATACGTATTCATAACCACTGATTTTTTAATGTAATGTAATTTTATTCTTCCATAAAAAATTGAAAAGCATATGGTCTATGTCTTTAATGGTCTTATTATCGACATACAATTTAAGGGCAGCATAAGTATGTCTGGAAATACCTTCTGCTTTACTTATCAAGGTTCTACCCCTTAAAGACAAATCTCTAAGAAGCCATATATTAAATCTTTTTTTTTTTTTCAATAATCGGAGCAAAATTTTGGGAATTTATGTTTTTTTTAATCTTTAATGATAGCTATTCCTAAATATGTAACCGTGTCTTTGACAGGAATGTTCAAAATCGAGCCAACAGCAGAGTCTTTCACTGCCATAAACTCACATTTATTTACATTCAGGTATAGTCCAGAAGCCCTAGAGAACACATTTATGATATCCAGAGCAGATGCTATCTGGTCAGAGTTTCTGAGAAAAAGAGTGGTATCATTGACTAATAAATATTTCCTTTCTTTAATTCCTTTTAAAGTGCTTGACTTAATATGGTTAGCTAGAAGTTGCGTAACGATGAGGAAGAGGTAAGGAGAAATTGGACATCCTTGTCGGATTCCCCGTTAAATGGCAAAAGGAGTGGTACCAGTACTCAATTTAATAGAACTGTTATTATTAGCATATAGTGTGCGAATAGCTTTACGAAAAAAATTACCAAAACCAAATTTATTTAAGGATTTAAAAATAAACTCGTGTTCCACTGAATCAAACGCTTTATAAAAATCCAGAAATAGAATATAACTATTGTCATTAATTAATTCAGAAATATCTAAAAAGTCTTAATACCAGTCTAATGTTATTAGCTATATGCCTATTATTCATAAACCCGGACTGATATTCATCTATGAAAGCATTCAAAACTAATTTAAGTCGTTTGGCAAGAGCAATTGCTAATATCTTATAATCATTATTCAAAAGACAAATCAGACGCCAATTTTCAAGAGAAATCTTTTTTTGGTTTAGGAATAAGTGTAATTAGACCTTGGGTTAAAGTAGGAGGGAGCGATCCATTATTAATACTACTAAAGGGGGTCAACTGCTCCGCAAATATCTTATAGAATTCTGACACTATTCCATCGACCCCAGGAGATTTATTTAGTTTAAGACTTTTGATGGAATCCGTAATTTCTAGAAGAGTCAAAGGAGCATCACACTTCTATCTGCGATATCAATTCTATTCACCTCAATCGAATCTAAAAAGTCATGCACTCCTATTACAATACTGAGAGGTATACAACTTACTATAAAAATTAGAACAGTATGTAGCAATTCGTCTAGGATCATCACAAAGAACATTGTCAATTTTAAATTGTCGGATAGTGTTATTTTGAGACTGTGACTTTTCTAATCTAAAAAAGTATGCCGAATTTCTCTCCCCCTCTTCCTTCCATTTTTGCCTCGATCTTATAAAGGCACCTTTTGCTCTAAGCATATATAAATTGTCAAGCTTACTTTGGTTTTCTGTAAGTGTTTCTTTTTCAATAATAGATAGACAATCAGGTGATTTCTGAGAAAGCGATGTTACGATAGAAATAATCTCCTCTTCCTCTAATCTTCTCCGTTTAACTAAATCAGAGCTGTATTTTCTTACAAATTTAGCAACTTCAAATTTCAAAAGTTCCCACTTAACACTATATTTGTTATCAGCTTGGGCCTCATTCCAATATTTCTGAATCAGTGTTTTAATTTAGACTCTCACCTCATCATAATTCAAAATAGCACTATTCATCTTCCAATATGAGGGAATATGGCAAGGAGAAGGAAATAAAGAAATGCAGACATGTACAGCTTTGTGATCAGTTAAAGGAGTGGCCAGAATTTGTGTCGTAGTGTTCTCTCTAAGACTACTGGACATCAACCAGTAAGTAGTCAATCCTGGACTGTAAAGTGCCTGATTTGTTAGACCATGTAAATACTCTCTCAGTTGGGAATTTCTCTCTCCAAATATCAATTAAGTCAAATCTTTGCATAAAAAGCTTCAAATAACAGTCAGAATTTTTGTTTTGCCTTGGAGGCCATCGATCTAAAGAGCTATCAAGAGCAATATTAAAATCACCGCCAATTAAAAGTAAAGCATTCAGGAATTTATGTAACCATACCAAACAAAAGTTTTTGCTGAATTGTGTAAGATAAATTCTTGTTTTCCTTTCTGGAATTGTATCCATAAACAATTACAATCATTAAAATAATCTTGTTAAAGTTAATAACTTGACATATATAATGACCCTTATCATCAAAATCAGAGTGAAGTATATTACCTGTGAAGTTATTTTTCAGAGGGGGGGGGGGGTTCAATGAAACCATAACCACCAATAAAGTAAGCTGCTTTTCCTTCCTTGTGAGCCGCTTCAATCATTGGCCAGAATTTCTTCCGGTTTTCTCTGTAGATCTTGCAAAGGTCCTCAGCGAAACGCAGGCCGTCGTGCAGGTATCGTGAGTTCTTAGCAGCCTTCCACAACGCCGCCCTATGAACCCGAGTTGAAAACTGGATAATGACGCTTCTGGACCTCGATGAATTCTTGGAGCCAAGGCGATGGACGGTGTCAATCACTTCTGGCAGACGCTTTTTATCCTTGGGCAAGACAGCCTGGCAGATTTTGATCACTTCCATTTGGACCTGCAGATTCTCGATGGATTCCGTGGAGTATGCCGTTGATTCACAGATTCCAGCGCCGAGAATATCTTTCCATGTCAGCAACTCTCTTTTCCAAACTGTCAGCACGTTTCTTCTCTTCTAGGTAGAGCTGCTCAACCTGAGCAATTTTACTTTTCATTGAGTTAATTTCCTCTCCGATGGGGTGGACCTCCTTCTTCAGCAACGTAATTTCAGCTTTGTTTTCTTGAATTAGTGACTCAAGCTTATCGGACCTCATGTTAATCAGCTGTACAAGTGAGGCAATGATACTCTGAACATTATTGGAGTTACCGAATTCACTGCTGATGTCGTCACATTTGCCTATTTTAACAGGAGGTGACTTACTTAGGGTAATTGGATTCTCATCAAATTCGTCTTCATTCATCACCTTGAGAGACAAATCTTCTTTCAACGCATAATCGTGGCAACTGTCCATAAGAATATTGCGATTAGCATTAGCCGCCTAAGCTGAAACTTCTTCGCTGCAGTATGTCAAGGCCTTCTCGTTACCAGAACGCGTTTTCCTCTTTTCAGTGCCAAAGCTCGGCATCTTACTCATCATTTCACACACAAACAAGCAGAGTCAACTTTTTAACGTTCTATCTTTCCAGGGGCAGATGATCTATAACATTTCACCATACAGAAATAGCGTTGGTAGCAGAGCTCGGTAAAACGCGTCCTCTCAAGGTGCCATCTTGGCCAACCTTGAATCTCTAATTATTATTTCCTAACCAGTTAATGTAAATCGACATTATAGTAAGAAGAGTGTCATCGTAGGATGGATGAACGTGCTTGTAAATGGCTATGAAGACAAGAAAGCAAGGCAAGCCTCCATAGCATTCCTAAAGGGACGATCAAAACTCTTGAATGCGTCTGGTGACGAGAGCACGGCGTAGGAGGGAGGGACTCTCCCGATCGCATGTCGTTTCTTTTAGAAACGCTACGAGGCTTAACTTGCTTTCTTTATAGCCGTTTCACATTGCTCGGCAGAGAGCCAGCCGCCATTCTACGTCACTACGCACGGAATGTGTTGCGACGTAAATAACAATGGCGGCATACGTCCAAATAAAGTTTCTACAAAACGTATTCAACTGGAAATTATTTTTGAAAAATTAATCTAATAGTTACGTTAGTAAGAACCAAATAAATGATATAGAGCAAGCTTGTTATTACAGTCGGGGTTCCTTTTAACATAAATTCAAAACAGTTTATAAAAAGTTTTAGGCATGAGAATTGTTTAAACTGTTCACAAATACCTTTTAAATGGGGCTGCTCTTTAAAGCAGTGGTCCTCAACCCTGGTCCTCGGGGACCGGTATCCAACCTGTTTTCCATGTCTCCTACAGCCAACACAGGTGGGAATCGTTATCAGGCTTCTCCAGAGCTTGCTAATTAGCTGATGATATGAATCACCTGTGTTGGCTGCGGGAGACATGGAAAACAGGTTGGATAACGGTCCCCGAGGACCAGGGTTGAGGACCACTGCTTTAAAGCATAACTCAACACTTAATCAACTTTTTTTTGGTGCTGATTAACTGTATAAACTGGTGTCTACAAATGCTGTCTACATGTCCTGTTCATTATTTTTACATTTTAGTACATGTTTGTTTAAAGCTTGATTTGGGGGCAAAATCCGTGTGTTTGGTGCTACCTTAAGGTTAAACACTGAAATATACACAATTTGGCTGTTTGTTCTCTCATTACACGAGATGATACATACTAGGAGAATTCAACAGGAAGACTCCTTTAAAGGATTTCTGAACAGGAAGTGAGACTCTTGCTCCGCCCCTCACTAAGATTTGAAAACGGCGCTCAAAGTGGATGTTGCCTGGAGGACCGTTGGGTTGCGAATAGGAAGAGGGTTGGGTGCGGTCTGGCTGTGATTGACAGCAGCAACTCACGAAATAGTAATTTAAGGAGGCGTGTACGAGAATGAGCCGGTGGGTGGCGGGGGCGACTAGTTTATCTCAGTGTTTAACCCTAAAGTGGCACCAAACATGGTTTTTGCCCCCAAATCAAGCTTTAAACAAACATGTACTAAAATGTAAAAATAATGACCAGGACATGTAGACAGCATTTGTAGACCCCAGTTTATACAGCAATAAAAAAGTTGATTGAGTGTTGAGTTATGCTTTAACAACAATGGACTTTGCACGTTTAATTTATTTCAATTGGCAATTCCGAACATCCAGGCATTTCTAATATTTCCGCAGTGCACCAAAATGCAAATGCTTCCTTTACACGGGGAAAACAAACGGCATATTGGATTGCTTTTGCCTATGACTAGCTTACAAACCAGACAGATTGTTATCGTAGTCAAATAACATTTCATCACATTTTGTAATCAAAAGAATCCTCACAAATCAAATTACAGCGATCCAAAGTCCAATGCTTATCAATGGACGGAGAGGTTATTTTCATGCCATTTTGACTTGTGATGTAAACTCTGTATACTTGCCTTTGTCCCCTGTAATATACAGTAAGAGAAGGATCCATTGGGGTGAACATCGTCCACAAAAAGGTCTAGCTTCAGACTCATGGGCGAGTGGAGCTCCACAGGAAACATGTTGCCTCCACTAGAACGAAGCTCGACGTACACACTGACTAATAGTTGTTTGATTTTCGCTATAAGATTGTCTTATCGTTTGTGTATTATTACAGTATATTATTGTCACTGGGTGTTACATCCTCAAATTTGTTTTCAATGACATTTTCATTTATTGTATACCCGTACATTTAGTTAAAGGGACTGCAACATTAATAATCAACTTTTTGGAGCTTTTAGCCATGTTAAAATGCTCATTCCTCACCAAAAACATGACCAAAGTTGGGTTTTCCTCCATTCGCCCCTGTATGAGAAATTCTAGGTTATTCTGCTCTCCAAGCACCAGCCCCTCCCAACCTGAGAAAACGAGCTGTTGGCACGGTTTGACTTCATTGCGTGCGGCCTCACCCCCGCACCGCCTCTGCGGACTAAACGCACGCCCACTTTCTCTGAGACTTCCCTCCATAGAATAATGACAAAAGTAGCCTTTATCAATAAACATTCAACATTGAATTTAAATAAATGGATGGTGTAGTGGATAGTGCCCTCGCCCCATAAGCAATAGGGCACGAGTTTGCGACCTGCTGTGGTGCTTCTTTTCTCTTCCTTTAACATCTCTGCTCCCCTTCTCTTCCATGATTTCTTGCGGCACGGACCCGTTTTGTTTCAAATATTTATTCAAGAATTGCTGGCTTGCGTGACTAAACACAGAGATCTAGCAGCCCGTGAAATTTAGTCAATTTTAAAAATCGGCTTAAAACCTATCTGTATGTTTCGTGGGCGTTGCGCGAAGCAGCCAGCTCGGACGACGTCATGAGAGGGGCGCTGCAGGCGCACTGAACCGAGCGTTTGACTTCCGGGTAAGAAAAATAGCCACCGAAATAACTCATATTTCATAAGAAATTACATCACGATTGTGTCAAAGGTAAGATTTCATCATTATATGCCTATAGTTAACTGTGGAAGGGCTTACAATACCATGATGTAGTCCCTTTAAGTTAATTTACATTAATTTTGCCATATTCATATTTAGTTTGTTTCCACCTAAATAAAAAGTTATGATGTTATTAATATCAATTGTGAGTTATTCCAAAGTTTTCAAATACTTGCATTTGAGCCATACGTTTTAAAATGCTTGAATTTGCTGGAGCGGGATTTCAGATGGAAATGTCTGTGCCTGTTAATGTCATAGATAGTACAAATATGTTGAATAACAAATAACAGGTGCTGTGTGACCTGGAAAAAAATGCCTGTGGAGTACAAGGATGTACTTCTTCTGCACTTGCCAACACCTCAGCTGTCATAAAATTTGTAAAGACACTTGGGCTGGCTATAAGGGAAACGGACTGGTTTATGTCATTGAAGACGACTCACTACTAAAGGTATTGCAGTTGGGAGTGCTTCATCTAAGAATCCTGCACAATTGGAGAGTAGGCTTTCTTTCCCTTTAAGAAGCATCTTTCGGCACTTAAAAATGTGCTAAAATGTATTATGTGCGAGTCAAGCTTAAAAAATTTAAAGGGAACTTGAGCTCCTTTTCCTCTCTTCCTTTTGACTGTGCCCCATCCTGGTCTAGTGGCCATTTCATCACTCAATGTTCAGTCAACAGTTGTAATTTTACATATGACTCTATTGTGCTGCTATTGGGCCTCTCATAGAGTAGGTCATGGACATAAGATTGTTTTTCAGCAAACAAAAGCTCCATTTTGATGTATTTACATTAAAGACAAGATGAAAAGGGCAGACACAAACAGTGCTAAGGTAAATTTGTTTTGTTAATATCCCAGCTGGCAGTAGGCAGGGTACACCCTGAACTGGTTGCCAGCCAGTTGCAGTTTGCCAATTAATGCTACAATTCTCTGGTAATATACGTTTATCACATCATTTATTTCATATAATTGATTACACAAATGTGCTTTTGTACTTGTCAGTTTCACCCTTCCAATTGTCAATAAACCCGGAGTCAACTGGTCAAGCTGGTGTCCAGAGTCTTGATGAGCGGGAAGTGTTGAGCCTACTGCCTGGAGACATACTTTAAATAAATGTGCTAAGTTTTTAGAATAGATCTTACACATGCGACGTCAAAACAAAGCATTTTAAAAGTATGTAAATCTTTGCAAATCAAGCATCCTTCAGCTACACCACTGATCTCAATTTGTCTCCCTTTGATCCCTCTCGGCTCCAGAATGTTGAGGTCCTCCATCAGGGGGGCAAAAACTTTATTTACTCCAAAATACTTAAAAGCCCTTTCTCTACATAAGAGAAGTTGCATCTGATCTATAGAAGATCTATTGTGAAGCAAGATGTCAGTCAGAGTTAGGTAAACAGCTAAAACCTTGTGCTTTTGATTCCAAGCCCGGAGGGTTGACAGCCTCAAAAGAATCTCGGTACAATATCAAACCAAGTGAGGATGGGTCAACGTTCAACATTGGACTACTTTGAAATCCTTTTCCTTCCTTGACAAAGAAAGTGTAAGGTTCTGTCAAAGTAGGCTTTCGTCCACAGCTAATGGCATTTCTGGTTCATTATGTTCACCAGCATCTTCTGAGTATGACTGACCTGTCAATGGCTCTGTAAATGACGGCATGATGTTCAATGACCGCTAGGTGGCAGTCGTGCGCCGTCAGCCAAGTGTTAAGGTGAGGAGGCAATTAAGGCTAAGAGGTTTCACCAGCTCAGTTTCCTCACCGTCTCCAACACTCAATCCACCATTGTTTGGTACGGCGAACGTTATGTACTGCTCTGTATGCTGCTGTTGTTGAGATTTTGTTTTTAACTTCTTCTTTTTTTTTGTCTTTCTTTGTTGCTGTCGTTGGGCGTTAATTCAGGCATCGTTTTTATTTACTGTATATAGGATGTTTACTTATCTGTCAAGTTCCTAACGATTAACACCTTTGGTTAGTGGAACGAGGTAGTCCTATGTCATTGTATGTGTTAAGTTGTGTTCCTTGTTGATGGGTTGTGATGTTTGGTTTTCAGTTTTAATAATATTAGTTTAAAATGTGTGATTATTGTTTAGTTAAAGTTAGTTGCACATATGTACGTTATTTTTTGAAAATGTTTACATTTTGTATATGTATGCATGTAGTTTGTAGCTAATTATTTAGTGTTTATTAGAAATGTTGTCATTAACCCTTTGCTTCCTTTCTATATTTTTTTATTTATTTAATAGTTTTCACAGAGTCTTAAAATAAAGCACCCGTATGAAGCTTTTCACCTTAACCTGATCATTAATGCCAAGGGCAGCTACAGGCTCTATAATGGGTTTATCAGAACAAAGTCATGTAAAACGAAATCCTCTGCACAACTATGTTTTCTGGAAGTTGAACATCTTTGTAGATATGTGGCATTAACAGGCCTTAACTTTTCAATTTAAAATCTTGCTCCTGCAAATTCAATGATTTGAAGTATTTGAAAACTTAGGAATAACTCACAAAGTGACACAAAATAATTGACAAGATTTTCACAAACGGGTATTTATTTCTATTTATGTATTGTTATACTTTAATTTAGTTTTTTGCAATGGGTTCCTGTAACACAATGTGATTTGGAGCAATTGCATTAACCTAGGGTGACCAGATTGGTTATCAAAAAAGAGGCCGCAAAGACGTCGTGCCGTAACACATTTTAAATGCAGCTCAAAAATGGAAACATGCAAAAACAGTGCAACCAAATCACACTATTAGCCACCAACAGTTTAACTGCCATTATTGCCAAAGTCATAAATGACAAATTAAGCTATGAAGTGCTTAAAGTAAAAAGAAAGCTGTACAAGTATCAATGTCTTTTCCCAAGACATTTACTCCTGCCTGCCACTTTTCAGAGGATCTAAGATTTTGTAGCAGTCTTTCAATTCTTAAGTGTAAATGAAACTCCGCATGACATGTGCTTGAAATTGTACTAAATAAACAGAAGTCCCTTCAGTGAGTCCACAAACAACTTATTCTTATCCTTTGTCCACTGGCTTTGCATCAGTGAAAATATGATCTCTACATGAGCATTATGTGGAGAAATGGCAAAAAAGAACTCTGCAATCTTAAATTGTTCAGAATGACAGTCAATGCCTTGTTTAACAATGTGAAATGAAAAGGCTCTGCAGCAGTAACTTTAACATCAATTATTTCATTGACAAACTAGTCCACTATTTTACCTGAAGAGCTTTCCCCAACAGCGGCTTTTTTTGTTTGTTTACCGGGTCGTTAAACTTGTATGGTGGTCCAAATCGCCGGCCCCTTTGTTGGCAACGGAGACGTACGTGCCAGCTTTACACACCAAACATTCTGCCTCGAATGAATCCCGACCAGAACGGGAACGAGTATTTCTTCTTCTTGGTTGTCCGTAAACAAACGTACATTTTCATTTTGGCATTTTGTAGGTCTGGCTGCGGCGTCATTCCTGCTTGACACTCTTTCAGCCGCATTCAAGTGAATGGGAACACACGACCAGGCGAGCGATGTGCACTCGCGATTTTTTTTTTTAAACCACAATCATTACAAAGTACCTTTTAAATTGTAAATATAGTTCAGCGTTGTTGTAAAATATATTTATTGTATATACTATATTTTTATGATTTTGGCGAAGAAAGGCGGGCGTTTCTTGCCTGGTTTGCGTAAAATACGGAAATGGGCGTGTGCCACGGCGGGATTTGATTGGCAGGTAATTTGACAAATTACTTGCTTGCTTAATGCTGGGTCGAATGCAGGTCACACATGCGCTAAATCTGCTGATGAGTGAAAGAGTGCTCTTGGAGTGAAACGGCCAGTGTAGATACAAAATCTGGACATTTCAGAGGGAATTTGAAAATCAGTCCGGATCCTTTTTTTTTTTGCCTCCAAAAGGAGGACATGTCCGAACAAAAACGGAAATTTGGTTTATAACTTAACTAAAAAATTAATTAAAACAATAAACAATTGATCGGAATCAGCTGGTAGTATACAGCAGTTTCATGTTGAACAATTACGACAGTTTTCAGAATGGGCAAGCAGGTTTAGGCACCAGAAATGTCAAATCCAGGTCCAGAAAGTATAAACCCTGCCATAGTTTGGCTTTAGCCCGAGGTGCTAGCTAGTTAGCTAGCTCCCATGGTGCTTGTTTTCCTGCTAGGGAGCTAGCTAGCTAGCTAGCATCAATGGCTAAAGCCAAACTGTGGCAGGGTTTATACTTTCTGGACCTGGATTTGCCACCTCTGTTAGGCACCAGACTGAAGATGTCAAAACTTGGCTTTGGAAATTCTTGTCTCTGAATGGAGGTGTGCCACAGATAGCTGAGGTTTCCCTCTGCAAACTGCCGAACTCCGCAAGTTTTTCGAAAGGTTCTGTTCAAAGTGAAATGTGCTTTTTGTGTTTCGATGCAGAGTCAACTTGTTAAATAAAAATGTGTCACTTTATATGTGTACCTTTAATCTCTGAGCAATCTTGATGATTTTCCAACATTGTCATTGTATCCTCCAATTTACACATTTTAAATCAGAGAACTATGACCAAGACAAATCAAATAAGCACTTAAATGATTACATCTGAATCTAATGTAAGTGTAAAATGGATATTGATGATTACTTCTGAGAGTAATAGGAAGATTTAGATGTACTTTTTTACCATTTTCATGAAGAAGTTGTGTGTCGCGTGTTGAAGTTGTAATGCCTTAATGTGTTCAAAAGATTGTGTGTGACACTCAGGTCAGTATTTTTAGTTCAGGTCCTTCCTCTGTTGTCCAGATGAGGGCGCACTAAGCACTGCTATACTGAAATGATACAAGAGTATTTAATTGTACTTTGTATTCATATTTTGTGAGTGCAGGCATCTAAGCCCAGGAGACTGACACATCAACAATTAAATGAATAGCTTTGACAGACTGTCTAAATAAAAAGTGATACTTTAAGAGCAAAATTATCAAAGCTGACGTCAAAACAAAAACAAATATGATCACATGGAATTTAACAACATAAGATAAATGCATTTAGTACATATGTGCTATCAGGGCATTCTTAGGGTGTTTCAAGCATACAACGATTCTTATATTTCGAGTTTGGAAGGTTTTGGAAATGATACAGTACCATTTTGGCCATTAGAGTTTAGATATTGAAAACGTACCTATTCAAGTTAGTAAAATAGATACAGAATAACCCTCATTCAAAAATTACTTGTTAGAACAGGCTGTATTTTGTATCAGTGTTTGTAATGTAAACCGGCCTTCCACTGTTTAACTCTTAAGACTTTTTCTTTCTTTTTTTGTAAACCTTTTCGTTGTCAGTGACGATGAAAATGATCCTGATCATCTTGCACAGTCCAGCCATAAAATGCAGCTGTCTGCAGTAATAACAGCTGTGTTTTCCTCACCTGTGACCCATCATGTAGTGATTAAGTTGCAGAATTTATAGACAGTAAATAGATACATTTATGTGTTGCTATTTTTGGGTGCCTTCCTTTGACTATGAAAAAGTGAAAAACGTATCATTCGGTACTATAATGAAAGAAAACATCTATGGTACATGGTGGTGTAATGTTACAAATGGCTGCCTTTTGTGCAGGCAGTGTGGAGTCCTATTCAGCAAGCAGATGTTAGTGTGAATTGTTGTAGTCAAAGCCGGCTAGACAAGGCAAGAGGTTCCCCACGACTCGAAACAGGATAAACGGTACCAAATGGATCCATCGCTTCGATGGATATCTACCGTATGTCTTATCTATGTAATGGAAGATGGAAGAACTTGTTTAAAGGGATACTTGACTCAACGAGGCATTTTCAGCAGTGAAACATTAGTATTTTGTCCAGAATTATTTGGATAACTTCATTATTTTTCATGTGCAATTAATATCTAAACACATTTTTCCACTTGTTATCGACTGAAGATGGCATCACCCATGTTGAGGAAGTAGGTAAAGACCAATCATGGCTCACCTGTTTTCTGGGTTTGGTCAGTGAATTGAGCTATGATTGGTCGTTACCTTCTTCCTCAGCACCGTTGATGTCATCTTCAGTCGACAGCAAGTGGAAAAATTTGGTTTTAAAAGTACTATTTGTACATTAAAAATAATGAAGTTATCACATTGACTCATTTGCTCCCCAAACCACATACATTTATTTATATTTTAAATATTATAAAAACATTCTATTTTAAATGCAGTATTACCATCCATCCATCCATTTTCTTAACCGTTTGTCCTCACAAGGGTCGCGGGGGCGCTGGAGCCTATCCCAGTTGGCTTCGGGCAGTAGGCAGGGTACGCCCTGAACTGGTTACCAGCCAATCGCAGGGCACACAAAGACAAACAACCATCCACACTCACAATCACACCTATGGACAATTTGGAGTGTTCAATTAATTTGTCATGCATGTCTTTGTAATGTGGGAGGAAACCGGAGCACCTGGAGAAAACCTGTAGGTATTACAATACAGTATTACCATGTTCCCCAAAACGTATTTATACGATTTTTTATGCTAGAGCATACAGAAAGCTTTAATGCGGCCTCTGACCTGAAGATGTTCACCTAAAGCAATAGTAGTTATTACAAAAAAACGGCCAGCAGGTGGCAGCAGAGTATAACAGCTCAACCAGGGCAATGTTGCAAACATGCTGATTTACCCACAGTTCTAAACATATTTGTGAATAATGATAAAACTTAGCTATATTCTAATGCTAATTGTTGCAAAACGGAAACAGTTAAAAATATACTTTTTTTCCTGATGAAAGAAGAGACTCTAATCTTTCTTTTGGTAGGTTCAATGTTTTCATAGCAATAGAACACAACATTCTGTGGGCCTTGCAAAATAAGTCAAAATTCAGTAAAACAGCCGGGATCGAAGGGGGTTGCTTCAGTGAAAATAGCTGGAAGTGAATGAGTGAATTATAGACAAAATATTAATGTTTTACTGCTGAAAATGGATCAATGAGTCAAGTATCACTTTAAACAGTCTACTGTGTACAGTAAAACAAACAAAACAAATACACAACAAGCATTGATGTAATAAAGCAATAAAACTCCATAAGACTAAATCTACTTTTGTCTCCTGATACATTTTTCTTTAGGTGTAAGTCCATTTGTTTTTATTAAATGTTGTGGTGCAAAACAAAACAAAAAACACATATGTATCCACAAGTATTATACATTACATTTTATTGCTTATAGATAGATTATTTGTGTATGTGTCTGCCTCCTACTTCCTCTGAGTCATAACCTTTGTACACTGATGATAGCACAATGTGGCATTTGTGAGTGTGTTTTAATCTGGATGTTGTCTAGTATTGAAAAAGATGTCTTCCTCTGCAAAAGGGCTCGATTTATGAGTCCTGTCTTGGCCACTGGCCCCACATCCTTTCTGATCTGCTTTTACTCTGACAACCCCTCGACCCTTGAGGGGTCATTAGAAAACTCCAGAATGGTCCGTCTGGCTCCCAGCCCATCTCACATTGCTTATTTTCCTTCGCTATATTTAACAGGGATGCCAAGGCCAGGACCAAGCATAGTGAATTCGCACAAACATCCCATTCCAGTTTTAGGGCTTCATTGGTCTTAACCCTAGAAAAAAAAAGTGTGTGCATAACGACCAATCACGGCCCACCTGTTTTATGGGTTTCCCTTAGGCACTGTGATGTCATTATCAATTCACACCAAGTGGCAAAATGGCTGACCCTGTGAATGACATGGGTTGGATTTTGCATCTTAATTCATATTCCACACACGCAATATTAATCAGTGTTTAGACTAGTGGGGGCCGCATAGCACATTGTAAAGATTATTATTTTTACTTGACTTCCTCTTTAAGGAATGACTTTGTAACCTTTTCCAGATTGATAGATGTTAATTAGTTTTTGCTAATCTGTTCATGAATTTGTTTGGATTATGGCATTTTTGTGCAGATTTTTGTAATATTTTTTTTTACACATAGGTTATTTAATTTAATAATTAAGGTAAAAATTAAATTTGTAAAGATTGGTCTGGTAGCTTTAAAGTCATAGTCATGGTCATTAAATCACCATGTAAAAAGCACACAGTAAAGTTTGTTGAGTAAATTTGACTCTATTTAGAGTGGGACCGTATACAGAAGCGTATTGCCTTCACACACAAAAAGTTTGTTTTTCTGACTATTTTTTGGGAAGGAACTTTATCTGTTTATTCTGTTTTATTGAATATTGTTTTCCCTGTTTTTTTAAAATATTTTTTCCCCTGTTTTTCTGAGTCATTTTTCCGTTTTATATGTTTGAAAAATGTTTTTCGGAGTATTATTATTATTATTATATAAATATTAATAATATTTTGTAAATAAATATTTATTTAATCTGTTTAAAAAATAATTTTTTCCCCCACTGTTTTTCTGAATTTTTTATTTTTTTTTCTGAGTAATTTTTCCTCCTGTTTTTCTAATCCCCACTCTGTGTGTGTGTGTGTGTGTATATATGTGTATATATATATGTATATATATATATATATATATATATATATATATATATATATATATATATGCACACACACACACACACATATATATATATATATATATATATGAAACTGAACTACTACTAAACTTATCAGAGACGTATGCATAACAATATGGTGACTGTAGTTTTGGTATTTTCACACTTGTCTTAGCTTAATGAATTTGTTTATTCCACAAATCTGGTATCAGGCTACACAATCCAAATCCACCCTCTGTTATTGTGAAGGACTCAATCTTCCAAGTGATTCGTCCTACTAAGAATGTTTCTTAAATTTCTTCAGGTTGTAGATCATGGTTTATAAGGTATATATGACTCATCCTTCTTACAATAATTACCTTGAGGCAAGTTTCAAGGCAAATTCCCCGAGACGAGAAAAGGTATAATCAAACACACAACAATACATTTACTTTTCATTGCCATAATTGTGGCTGTATGCTTGTGCCTGTGGGCACATTCCCCATTCAACGATTCGGTGGAACGAATCCAATAATAAATACAAGTCGATTATCTGTTTCGGACTTATTCCACAGCATATATATTTAGGCCATATACAATATATGTTAGGCATATGTTTTTCCAAGTTTAATAAAACCTCTACACGAGTACAGTATACTCAACCAATGAAAGATCTCTAAAGACTGCTTGGATTAAGATCAGTTGCTCAAGCAAAATGACGATTTAATACACGTTTGATATTTGAGCATATATATCTGAGATTCTAAATGATACTCTCTGTGACCCCCAACCATTGCCTGACATGTGATGTGTGATAATACTTTGTCACCTAAAATGGGACATTTTGACACTTTCAAAGTGCTAAAAGCCAAGTTGTCAGGTAATGACTTCAGCAATATGCTTGAGTTGCATAAAAAGTTTTTGTTTGGTCATTTTAGACACACAATGAAAATGCTGCATCATACGTACTTAACTTTAGTTTTAATGACAGAGGTTTTTCAATCATTGCCTCCTGCTAAAAAACAAAAGAAAAAAATTGCCAATTTATATTACAACTGAGTTCCTGAGTGGCACTTTGTTTGTGAACCTATCTGCAGCTCTTCACTGAAAAACTCACAAGTTTACCGCATCAGATTAATATACAGTTTGTAAGGCTGAATCAAATCAAAATAAAGTTTTGTGTGTGTATCCATGTCAAAAAGTAACACGTCGGACATACACAAATTTGGAATCCTAAGCCATGTTATTACCTCACAGATGAGTGTATACTGCACATATGTTGGATCTTATTTCTTTCTCCATTCATATTAGTCTCATTATTATGTAACCTCACCCCTGTCACATGTTGGAATACTTCTGCTCACATGAAAAAATGTGTGGGTTCAAACAAAAGGTGCAGAGTAAATTTTGTAGAGTACATTTTATTCTAATTGGGTCCCAGTCTAAACAGAGTAAAATTAACACTTTTTACATTACTGTAAATAACCATAATTATTATTATTGCTACATTAAAAAAAACAAAATTCTGAATATTTTACTCTCTTTCAAGTATAAATTTGACTCTATTTACTTTGGGACCAAATATAGACTTTTTAAGTAAAATGGACTCTACGAAATGTATTGTGTGCGATCTTCTACTGTTATTTTGACATGGAAAGTCTTAAACAATCAAGATAAACAAACAGATCAAACTATATGTATGCTTGAAAGTGTTAAACTTACTTTTCCAAATAACAAGATTTTTTTTGTAGTTGGCATTTTTAGTGCGTAATTATGGTGCTGTGTTGTGACAAGCGACCCCACAGCAGCTGTTCATATACTGTAGCAGCATCAGCTTACGTCTATGAACTCCCAAACAAGATCACGGGTTCAGTTTTAAACCAGGAGACATTCTATCGCCTTAAGATTTGTTAATTGACACAAACATCATCTAATTAAAAGGTTGCCACAAGTTATGCTTTGGTGAAAGTAACCCAGAGAAAAACATAAGTAATCCACAGTAAATAGGGTTACTTACTTGACGCTAACAGATGTCAAATGGCAAATGTACAGTAATACCCTCATAATAACACCTTGTAAGGACACTGTTCATTCATTCCATTCTGTGGGATCACTGAGTGTCCATTCTTTGTGCCCGTTATAACAGGAAAAGGATAAATATAAAAAGCCTGAAACTGAAGCAAACCAAGAACTAAGATGAGGTCATATCCTCCCAGCACTCCCTCTTCAACACATAAGCTTTTAATCAAAAGACTTCAATGAAATGGCAGCATTCTTCAACATCCCTCTTATAACGGAGCTCTCAGATCAGCCGCCTGCTATTGTGGCTAACCTACGACAGGTCATGACCTGGGTTTGGGACTGACCCTGGACTCCCCCCAAGGAGAGCCACAATACTGCCCTTCATGGCCAATATCCTCGGGCAAGATGATCATAATTCTTGTCTCATAATAAGAGCTGACCATATTCCGCAGCAGCAAGGATGGCCCCAAAAGTTATAGGTAACCCCAAACTCAGACATGGGTCACATCCTTTTGATCTCATCTGGCATACAGCTCAATGCAGGAAGTCTCTGATGACAACAATTAGTCAATTTTGATGACCTGCCCGCTAAGGTCAAAGAGCAGGATGCAACACACTCCATTCTAATGATATGATGTGGACATCAGTTTTTTTTCATTTGTACATTCTGATATAATGGAACTACTAATAACTAACTAACTAATAACTTTTTACTCAATGTGTTCTTACTCAAAACTCATACTAATTTTTCACTCTTTTATACGTACTTTTCTCTTTCCTCAACACTTAACATCATGATCATGATTAGGCTGATGTTGAACAGAAGTGCTTTTGAACCCAAACAACTGATTTATTTAAGAAACTGTTTCAAGGGTAAGCAGCACCCTATGGCTCTTTGAAATGCCAATATTTGGTCCAAAAATTATAGCACTTAATTAATAAAGTGTTTTAATTTTGTCAAGATGCTTCTACTCAACCGCTAGATAAACACGCTCGGCAGCTGGTTAAATAGAAGCATTTGTGGCTAAAGGCAATCTGTAGCAGGGTTTTTACTGAATTCTCTACCTCTCGCCATAAATTAGCATTTGTGCACACGTTACATTGCCATTTGTTTCCACAACAACAACAATAATAACAATTATATACTTTATTTGTATAGCACCTTTAAAAACAAGTGTTTACAAGGTGCTTTGACAAACCAACAATACAAAAAATCCAGACCATTAAATGCAAACAACAATAGAAACAAAATAGACATATGCATATATACGCGCATAAACACGTTAAATAAGAGGGAAAACCCAAGGCAAGGGTAACCTGAGGCAAAACAGGAATCCCAACAACAAGATTAGGTTAGGCCTTATCCCAGTGTATTTGTTTTAATAGTATTTTGGAATCCCTTACCCCATAAAAGTATTTTTGGACTTTACTGAAATCATTCGTTATTTTTATTTATTAAAAAAAAAAAAAGGCTTCACTTAACATACTTTTTTTCTTCTTTTTTTTTACCTGATAAGACTACAGTGTAATAATAGTGGCACACTTGTATAATGGCAAAACCTAACGTGTGATGTACATTGTTTATAAATACATGTATTAAATTCAGGGACCCCCTGCATTAGTCACAGCTCTGCTTCACACACCATAGTTGGACTACCTCACCTAACCTTGAATGTATACTGTGCTGCAATTCCAAATGTTTCTTCATATTTGGTGGTGTGTTTTCAAGCTAAAACAATGTCAACAGCAGATTGCACAAGCAAATTCAAACAACAATGGGCTCATTTGGAAAAATATTCACATAAGCTTACAATTTACAACAAAAAGGTACAGAAATGGTCCCTTTGCCAGTTTATACCATTTCTTTTCTAAGCATAACAGTACATAATTGCACCTTGCGGTTCAACTGTGAACCCTACAGGGTGTAACACAAAAAATCTGTACCAACAAAAAAGGATCCCTAGTGTACCCTTTTTCTTATGGTGTAGTCTTAATTTTAGGTGAAGGGTAATAAGGATTTTGCAAATGATAATCTGTCAAAATGCGAGGTCTGATTGTAAAGGCAACTTCAACCTGATTTCAAATTTACAATTCTGGGGTGACATAGAACACAAGATGTTGAACAGTGCAAAATGTGGGAAGTACATCCATCTTCCTGTTTTGAGGTGGGAGGTTCGAATCTGTGGCTCCTGCCTTCCTGTGTGGAGTTTGCATGTTCTTCCCGTACTTGTGTGGATTTTCTCTGGGCACTCCAGTTTCCTCCGCCATTCAAAATAACATGCATCTTAACTTAATGGAAGACTCTAAATCAGGGTGTCCAAACTACAGCC
Organism: Leptonotus elevatus; assembly: GCF_054856555.1. Classification (NCBI taxonomy): domain Eukaryota; kingdom Metazoa; phylum Chordata; class Actinopteri; order Syngnathiformes; family Syngnathidae; genus Leptonotus; species Leptonotus elevatus. The sequence continues at coordinate 3,013,164 of NC_141250.1, read as the reverse complement.
GCAGGGGCAATTTGCGGCCTACGATTCATTTTTCAGCGGCCCGCGACATAATAAAAAAAAAGAAGAAGCTAAAATTGGGGGTGAGAAAGAGTCTGAAGTGAGGGTGTAAAAAAATAAGTGCCACTACTACTAAAAAAATTGTATATATATTAGAAGGAAAACTAGTGTCTTCCATTTTCTGCTCTGTCAATATCCGTTTTATGAAGATATCACATGAATTACCCTCAAGTAACTGCTTTAAAAATAGTCATCTTACTCTTGTTTTGGTTCTGATTGTCAAGATCAGATTCAGCTGCTGTTCAGTGCAATGGTGGATCAAGTCTAGTGGGATATAGGACTGACAGACACCCCCAAATCTTAAAAATTCCTGAACTGTTTGCCTTATCACCTATAATAGAATGCTGTTATGCATTTATTAAATTAACTGTAAATTTAATAATACATAATTGCTTACTTGATTACTTTTAGCGTGCTCAATAAATTTAAGTTGAAATAGTGGCCCCTTGCATCCTTTCATTTCTCTGTATGCGGCCCACAAATGAAAAAGTTTGGACACCTCTCAGTCTATTAATTTAGAGTCTAAATTGTCCTTTGCTATAAATGCCACTGTGATTGATGTGTGAAGAATTTGCCATTACACATAAAAAAGGTCATAGTTTATTTGAAATGTACAAAGGCTATATACACACAAAACTAAACAAACTTGTAAAAGCATATACTGTAGTTGTAAATACAAACACTTTTATAGGCTACTAAGAAATACAGGAACCAAATAAAAACTTGGAATTTTGCTGAGCTAGTATGCCCAAACAGGATTTTGAATATCAAAGTCTGTCCCTTCCTAAATTTACCATTCTGCAGTTCGTCCATAGCCCAGGGGAGGTATGGGTTGTAGCAAAAAGGTGGTGGTGGGGGGTGATGTTGTGGATGTGTTAATTAGAGTAGGATCCCATTAGGAACACACAGAGGTACTTGTATATTCTTTTAGAGAACGTTCCCCATCACACACAGGGGTTTGAATTCCATGATAGACCAAAGCATACCCTTGTCCATTTCAATCATTTACCCTTGTGGATTTGACACCACTGAAAATTCATGCCTCTGATCCACAAGGGCATCCTCAAAAGTTCAGACCATGATCAAAAAGCAAGTCTGTTAGACCCTGATGTTAGTTTCAAATATTTTACCATAATTCTAATCTATACTTCTTATGTCATTATGTCAATGGCTTGTCAGGCATACTGGTTACTTTTACGGCATGATAAATGTATGAATAAGTCATTAGAAAACATTACAATTACAAAAGCCATAACTTGAAGGGCGTACCAATACAGTATTATACTAAAAACTTGGTCTTCACTGGAAAATATTACCCAACTTGTCCATCCATTTCCTTAGCAAGGCAATGTGAAATACTTTCAGTGCACCACTATATACAGTAAGTATACCCCCCACTTTCTCCCACATGTGTGTGCATGTGTAAATGGATGAATTAGTCTTTTCCGTTATCTACTAGACTCTTGATATATAAAGTTTGATACAAATATAACAAGAATATTATACTGATATCATACTGACAGTGAAAATAAAACAACTATAATTGCCACTAAATCATTGTTCAGTCAGTGCTTTTAGTCCATGTATTCCTGATGTGTGTGAATTACTGAGACTGAATGCCTTAAAAGGAACCCTGACTGTAATGACAAGTTTGCTCTATATTATATATTTATTTGGTTGTTACTAACATAACTATGAGATTCATTTTTCGAAAATCTTTTTTCAGTTGAATTCATTTTGTAGAAACTTTATTTGGACGTACGCCGCCATTGTTATTTACGTCACAAAGCATTCAGTGCGTACTGACGGAGAATGGCGGCTAGTTCTCTGCCGAGCCGAAAGTCTCCGTAGCGTTCCTAAAGGAACGATCAAAACTCTTGAATGCGTCTGGTAAATGACGAGAGCACGTTGTGGGGGAGGGTGACTATCTCTGTTTTTTCTTTAGGAACGCTACGAGGCTTACCTTGCTTTCTTTATACACAGTATTTACATAACGTCACCGCCCCCACCTATCGACCCGGCAGCCATTTAGAGGGTCAAACAATTGTGTGGCAAACAATTGCGGCCAGCGAGACAATGCAAGCAAATACTGAGGAGCGCTTGTGTTGCTTACTACAAGTTACTTTGATTCATTCATTTGTTCATTCATTCCGGATTTTCACGAACCGCTTCACAATGGTACACACGTGTGCCGTTCACAGGTGCAAAAATAGGGCGAGCAAAGATGTGAAACAAAGTATTCACATGACGTCATTTGCCCCACATTGTGTGCCGTGCACGGGTCCATGGGAACACACAAATAAGTGTTCGGAATTGCAAAGATAAATCGAAAGGATTTCCAAACCGACAAAGTCTACCAAAGTGTTTTCTGACCATTTTGATTAAGGTAAGTGACATTGTAAGATGGTAAAAATGCTTTTACCAAAATGAGATTGTGATATATGTGAGCCACTAAAAATTGATCTGGTGGTCAAGATGTTAAATTTTAAGATCTTAAGGTCTCTTATTTCCTTTCCCAGCAGCCCAAAACTTGAAATTGTTGTTAAAATGTACGGAAATAAGTGGTGAATCAACAATGTTGTTGTTGTTTTTGTTGTAACATGATAGCGCTAGTAGCTAGCACAGTCGGGGAACTAGCTAACTTGGTTTAAAAAAACCCCGAAATAATCAATCAATCAATCAATCAATCAATCAATCAATCAATCAATCAATCAATCAATCAATCAATCAATCAATAATCTCAAATTCACAAATGATAAATGCAAATAGCAATCAATAAAAGCCAAAAGTACAGGAGACGCAAGAATGTCCGGGTTTTGGGAGCATATGTTGCCATGTAATCTGGTCCAGGCAGTAACATCGGCGAATGTTTGTAATCCAATCGATTCACTAATCAAACGTTTTAAATTGAGCTAAACCTTCCGCATACATCTTGGTAACATTAGTAACGTTAGAGTATGCTGAGGGTGACATTCATCAATAACAAAATAACATTTGGTGTAAACACAATAGAAACACAGCTGCAACAAGTTGACCCACCATGAGGGGCGGACTCACAATCCCGTGACGCCAGTAAATACTATCTAGGCGTTTCACATTGCTTGGCAGAGAGCCAGCCGCCATTCTACGTCACAACACACTGAATGCGTTGCGACGTAAATAACAATGGCGGCGTACGTCCAAATAAAGTTTCTACAAAATTTATTAAACTGGAAATGGATTGTGAAAAATGGATCTCATACATACTCATAATATAGAGCAAACTTGTTATTACAGTCGGGTTCATTTTAAAGCTGTCTTTGCTCCTAACTTATCATATTGAGGAATTTACTTTCTTCAGCCAGCGCTGTGAGCATTGAGCTCATATCACCAATGGCCATGTTGCCAATTCCAGTCGGTACCGATGCGAGTGTAACAGAATTGCGAGGGGTGGTGAGACGAGAGGAATTCTGCGAGAGGCTCTGCAAAAGGCCAGGACTTAGTGTGCCTGACAACAGGCTGGAGTGATCCCCATCATCTAACATGGAGTCAAAATCTATTTGAGTGTGTTCTGCACCACCGTTTCTACCTGTGGAAGAATCCCCAGTACTGCTCGAGACCTGGTCGACTCCTGGTGATGCCATGTTACTTGCTGCCATGTTATTGGTAGGGGTCAGGTTTACATTGGGGGACATTGTAGCATCCAAGGTGGCAGGAGTTTGTTCAAACAAATGGATCTCCCCTGTGTAGAACATCGCGGAGTTGGGATTCTCAGAGTTGTTTCGTAGAGTCGCCGACCCATTGGGCCTTTTTGGACTTGCCTCGGACGTGTCATTGCGCAGACTGGGGCCCATGTCAGATAACTTGGATATTCTGTTGATTTGCATCATACCGGACCCAGGATGCTGTCTGCCACCAGGCTTGGGCTCTACTGGAGGTCTTGGTGGTAACATCCCACTGGTACCATTCTGTACATTGCTGAGCTGGGATGAAATATTATGGTGCTGTTGCTGATAAATCACGTGGTTGCCATGAGAATAGTCATCAGCTTGTGTCCTTCCTCTGTAACTTTGCAGTCCTTGATCCATCACAACATTGCGAATGGGTCTCATATTATTGCTTGCAGAAATAGAATTTTGAATTGTGTCTTGGCTAAACCCTTGCAGGGAACTTTGATCACTAAGTTTCAAATTGCTGCACTGTCTTTGCTGATGATGAGTGTTCAACCTCTTGCTGTTGTGGTTTGCATAGCCCTGTTTATACATATTTTGACTCACAGGTACAACCTGCGGGTTGCTGCCAAGGCCTTGACCTTGGGCCTGGAAAGAACCAAAATTGTTCCTCTGTGGAACAACGGCGAGGTTTCCCCTGAGAGATTGTTGCTGTTTGGGGAGCTTCGTGTCCACGGTCCCTGAACTCACCTCATTCCACTGGACTGGCATATTGTTCTTATTCATATGTGATGATGCTGAGAAAGGCTGTTGAGAGTCACTATGATCCATATCCTGACCAGACTGCACCATGCAGGCATCAACTAATGGAACTCTTCTTTGGGAAAAAAATGAGGATTGTGGGGCAATGCCTGTCTGATAGCCCTGAGACTGGTTATTGAATTGATAGCTCGCATGTCCCATGTTGTGACCTTGGGTGCCAGGGTTTTGTGACCTCAGGTACTGCACCATGTCGTCTGGAAGAACTATATCATCCTCTGCAGCCTGTTCGCCCCCACTCCCCATCCCATCTACTGCCATGTTCTCCATAGCTACGTTCTCGGAAATGCTTGGTGGTCTGGGGGTAAATGGGTAGCGTTGCAGGTTGCCATCAGAACGAGTGTAACCGTGCATTGCTGATGTTTGGTGCCATTCTGATGAAGTATTCATGCTGTTCATACTGTTATAGCGCTGGACTGCAGAAAGGGCCAGAGGGTCAAGGGTAGGACGACGCACTGGGTCACTGGCCCGGCGTGGAAGGTTGGCAGGCACCTCATGGGGCATGATGCTGTGGTTGCCATATCCAGTATCACTACATCGCCGGGGAACAGTTCCAGGGAGTGGCTGGTGGTGGTAATGGTGCGATGAATATTCCTGAGAGTCACTATAGAGGGCCATGCGGGTTCTAAGGCTCATTCGCTCCATATTAGGTAACGGGGTAGGTGGCGCTCCACCAATGGCAGCAGCATATTTAGCCTTGAGACGATAATGCTGAGCTGGAGTCAAACTGAGAAGGCTTGGGAGATTTCCTCCTCCTGCTCCACCGACACCACCACCTCCACACTGGCTAGCCTCACTGGAGCGTCGGGATAAATCAGTGGAGATTGGGTCATAGGAGTCAGCTGAACTGATATTGTTATGACGGTTAGCACCAAAATGTGATGCCTCACTGGAGCGTCGGCTAGAGTAGCAAGGCGAGATGCCGGAGGAGCGCCGACTCATGGTGTATGCTGAGCTGATGGTGCTGGTTGTGCTATTACGTCGCTCATTCAGCTGGTTCAGCAGAGTAACTTCACACAAGGACTGGTCTCCCAATCGCTGACCATTGTGTAAAATGTTCAGGTTACTTGTTAAGTTTGAGTTCTCCATTTGGGAACCTGTAGTTGCAAAGGAATGATTAACGGCTTTCAGAATTACATCTTGAATGAATCTTAATCAAGACATCAGAGTTTAAACTTACCAACTGCAGGTATCGGGGGCAGCTTTGTGTTGTTTCGTTGGCCCTGTGGGGGTTGTGGTGCTGAATTGACCCATGGGCAGGAGTCACTCAGTGTCTTCAGCCTTTCCTTCTTGATAGTTTCCATTTTGACGGTAGTTGTGCCACTATGATGCACTGCTTTCCTCAGCTGAAGTCCAAACCCTGCCAGTTGACCCCCAGCAGCAACAGTAGAGTCAATCATTGGACACTCATCCTGTGCACTCAGGTCCCCGAAGCTGCCCCCACTGTGGATGGCCATCTCTACCCCACTGTCGTTGTTGTTGGTGCTGCTGAGAGGTGATGGTTGACTGCTACATGACGAGTGACCACCAGGACTGGACTGATACATCTAGCGAGGAACAGCAAGGGAAGAATGTATGTAAGTAAATTATAAACGCCATAATTTAAAGTGGAAGTCAACCTTAAACATTTCTTGACATTAATATGTTATATGTGATCTCACTAGTGTAAACACATTTTTTAACACTTTGTCCTTCACTCCCAAAACGTATTTTTTTAAATGCTAGAGCATACAGAAGGCTTTGATGCAGCTTCTGACCTGAAGAGGTCGCTTAAAGCACTGGTTCTCAGCTCCGGTCCTCAAATACCCCTATCCAGCCTGTTTTCCATGTCTCCCCAGCCAACACAGCTGAGGATCTTTATCAGGCTGATTAGCCGATCGTTTGAAACACCTGTGTTCCTTGTGGGAGACATGGAAAATAGGCTGGATAGGGGTACTCGAGGACCGCGGTTGAGAACTACTGGCTTAAAACAATGGTAGTTATTCCCAAAAAATGGACAGCAGGTGAAGCAGAGTATAAGAGATCAACCAGGGCCATGTTGCAACAAGCTCTTTTCCCCAGTGTTTTCAACAGGAATGTGAATATAGATTAAACTTAGCTATATTCAAATGCTAATTGCTGCAAAGCGGAAAAAGATACAAATATACTTTTTTTTGCTGATGGAAGAGGATACTATAATCTTTCTTTTGATATGTAGGTAGGTAGAACACAATATTGTGTGGGCCTCGCAAAATCAGTCAAAATCCAGTAAAAATGTTAACCAGAATACCATATTTAGACTAGTGGGGCTGCACAGAACATATAATTGTCAAAAAAAATGGGGGTTGACTTCCCCTTTAACCCAAGTGGGAAATCAGTGTAGCTTGGTGGAACAATTAAGACACAATGTCCAGTAGTGGTAGCACACATGGTAACTGCTCGGCAGCCGTAGATGTGAACAGTTTTGGAAATTTGGCAGATTGATTCAAATGAAACAAGACAAATGGAGCGTGACATGAAGAGGCATCAACTCCTGCAGGTTGAGCCACAAGAGAAACTGTTGGGAGTGCTCACCTCAATGAAGACTATCCATTACGAAGGTTTTAAGGGAAAGAGAAAAGCATGTTCATGCCAAAACTACAAATTGTGACTTAAGGACGCAGATAACTGTCAGTCAAATATTTAATCATAGTGTCGTCTTTAGTAAATGGGAGGAAAAAGAGACACAAGTCATGCAAGTACAGTATCCAATCAAATTATGACAATAACAACTTGAAGTGTACAATCAGGACTCACAATGGAATTCTCAGTCTTAATTGATTTGACTTGTAGGCAGTCTTCCATGCTTCTCGTGGTGCCTTTGGCATCAGTTCTCTCATCCATACTTCCTGTGCCATTCTTGGAATGGAACTCATTCTCTCCATTGTCTTTGGGAGGTTGAAGTCCTCGAGGAGTGTCACTTCGCTGTTTCTTAGTGACATGAGCTTCAGGTCCGTGAACAGTCTTAACATGCTTCCTGAGAGAGCTTGGGTCTGTGTAGCGCTTGGTGCAACCCGCAATTTTACATACATATGGTTTCTGTCAGGGGAGATTGAACACAATATGTTTGAACACAATTGCAGTTCTGCATCACATAGCCAGGAAAATAAGCAGATAATAAAAATATCTATTTGGTTAAAGGATTACTCAACAGGAAGTGAGACTCTTGCTCCACCCCTCACTAAAATTTGAAATCGCCGCTCAAAGGGGGTGTTGCCTGGAGGACAGTTAGGTTGCGAATGAGGAGAGGGTTAGGCGTGGTCTGGCTGTGATTGACAACAGCAACTCACTAAGAAGCCGTTTAAGGAGGCGTGTATGAGAATGAGCCGGTTGGTGGCGAGGGCGACTACGTCATGCGGAACAAGTGACGTAGTATGTATCGTCTCGAGTAATGAGAGGACAGCCAAATTGGGTTTACCCCAGTGTGTTACCTGAAGATGGCGCCAAACACACGGTTTTTGCCCCAAATTTAAGCTTTCAACAAACATGCACTAAAATGTCAAAGTAATGACCAGGACATGTAGACAGCATTTGTAGACACTAGTTTATACAGTTTATCAGCAACAAAAAAAGTTTATTTAGTGTTGAGCTATCCTTTAACATGAATCATGACATTAACTCATTCAAATCCAAAAAGGTATAAAAAACGTTTTTTAATACTTTGTTCTGCACTCACCAAAACATATTTATATGTTAAATGTTTGATACAGCTTCTGACCTGAAGAGGTCACTCAATGGTAGTTATTACAAAAAACGACCAGCAGGTGGCAGCAGAGTATAAGAAATCAGCCAGGGCCATGTTGCAACAAAGCTCTTTTCCGCAGTGTTTTCAACATGTTTGTGAATAATGTTGAAACTTAGCTATATTCCAATGCTAATTGCTGCAAAACGGAAACAGATACAAATATATATTTTTTTCCTGATGAAAGAAGATACTCTAATCTTTCTTTTGGTAGGTTCCATGGTTTTATAGCAATAGAACACAATATTGCTTCAGTGAAAATGGCTGGGAGTGAATGAATTAATACCGTCACCAACAAATAGACAAATATTCAGATCTAGAGGTGGTGATTGTAACATATGTGAAAGCTGTACTCTACAGTAAGCTAGTTGACGTACCTCATTAGAATGTGTGCGATTCTGGTGCTTAGCCCGGTCTGAAGCATTTGAGAAAGCCTTGTTGCAGCCTTCATGCTCACACACATAGGGCTTTTCCCCAGTGTGGGACCGAAGGTGGGTCTTGAGGTTTTCGAGGCGAGAGTAAGCTTTTGCGCAGCCCTCAAACTGCAAATAGACAGAAAGCCACACTGTTAGAGTGACACTTATCCTGTTCAGGGTCATGGGCTACTGGAACATATCCCAGCTGACTTTGGGTGAACTACACCCTGAACTGATTGCTGGTCAGTTGCAGGGCACATGTAGAGAACCATTCAGACCGTCACTAAGGGGAACTGAACCTATGATTCCTGCACCAAAGTCAGGCAAAAAAAAAGACAGTCATTTCATTTTGTTTTTGCTTGTTTGTGAAAGGGTTTAATAATAATACTAATACTAATACTAATACTACTACTACTAATAATAATAATAATATGAATTTATATTCAGGTGTATATCATCTACAAGCTGGTGTTGATTTTCAGACTATCGAATACCGCTTTAGTTATCTTTTGTATCCCAGTGTTTGTACTTACGGTGCACTTATGTGGCTTCTCGCCCGTGTGTCTCCTCATGTGGACCACCAGCATATACTGGGCTTTGAAGGGCTTTTGCTCCCGTGAACACTCCACCCACCGACACACAAACTCCTTCTTTTCACCGTGGATGTGGTCATTGTTGATGTGCTGAAGGGACAATTCAAGTCACAATGAGGCGCATGTGCGCTACAGGGGTACACATTCATTGCTTGATGACAAAAATGAGTCAGCAAATTCTTGTCTTTTCCTACAAGCACTCCCACAATAATGACACACATTGTGAGTAACGCGGCCATGCATAATCTCTGGCAGGCATTGTGCCTCTGTCAACAGTGAAAACAAAAAACAACAACTATAAAAACAGTGTATGTTTGTACAGGCAGTCTGCAAGCTTGTGTGTTGGTAAAGAAATGGGGATTTCCTTAGTAAAGGATTTGTCACCAGCTTGTATCTCCCTTTCCTTTTATCTTACTTCAATTTACCTAATTATGGCTCTAAAGATGGGGATTATTAAAATAACATAACTTTTATTGCAAACAAAGGAACACTTCAAAACTCAAATCCCATGCACTGCATCCAATTATACATAGGCGTATTAGGGCCACGTATAAATATATATATTTTTTTAAGAAGATGGGGGCAATATTCAGAGAAAAAAACTCGTAAATTTGCAACTTTTGGCAAATTTGCCACATTCTAAAGTGGCAAATTTGTGACTTTCGTCATACACGGCAGCTAGAGCGACAACACATCCTGATCAGCTGACTAACACTAATCAATCAGAAGCTCGCATACTTTAGGTAAATGCAAGTGAATGACAGAGAGCAGCCGATTTAACACATCAATTTAGCTACTTAGCCACGTATAAATATATTTTTAGATGGTGGGGGCAATATTCCGAGAAAAAACTTAAGTGGTAAATCAGCAAGAAAAAAACTCGTAAATTGGCGAATTTTGGCAAATGTGCGATTTTTTGTCATACACGGCAGCTAAAGCGACAACACTTCCTGATCCCCTATCAACTGACTAACACTAACCAAATCAGAAGCTAGCATACTTTAGGTAAATGCAAGTGAATAACAGCAGCAGATTCGACACATCAATTTAGCTACTTGTACAAAAAAATACCTATATGTATGAATGTGTAAATAATAATTATGGAAAGAAATGTACAAGTAAATATACATTTTTGACAAATTAACTTAAATGCTTGCTCCTCAGGGTGTGAACCTTCGCAAAGCGAGGCATCTTTGTCGCTGGCCGTACCCAACGTTTCAAAGAGCAAATGCTTAACATCATATGGTTAATCTCTGCTAAAGCAATTACTATCTCCTTATTTGAAAACCCGACCTAAAAGTATTGGCAAAAACTTCCGAGTGGTACGCTACGTGTATTTCTCGTAAGTTTCTGAGTTTCTCTCTCTCGCAAGTTTGCCACTTTATAAACTCACAAACTTGCCACTTTATAAAGTGGAAAATTTACGAGTTTTTTTCTCTGAATACTGCCACCACCCTCTAAAAAATATATCTTTGTACGTGGCACTAATACGCCGTCATCCAAATATCTGCACACAAAGAGGAATCATTCATTTCCTGAGGAGACACCGTAGCTCGCAAAGCTCCCTCCATTTGTCGCTCCTTTTTTTGCAAGTTAAAACCGCTTAGTGGTGCGCAGTTTTGTGGAGATCTATTTTGGGTGGAGGAAGAGGAATAGAAACACAAGTGTGTAGTTCAGCAGAGACCTCTATTTTCAGGTTGCACACCACCTCCTTTATTTGGGGATTCTTAAAAGCAGATTATTTTGGCTACGCAGAAACTAACGCTTACAGGTGCATATGAAACCACAGAGTACTTTTTTGGAGGGATAAATCCCAGTAACAGCTAAAAGTTTGTAAAGCTCATAGAATTTGTCTGGGAACTGTCACATGTTGTGTCAGGAGTTGAGCCAAAGGTTTTTAAATGCAACTTCAGTCTTGACTTGTGGAAGTTAGAGTCCATTTTCCATCCATTTTCTTTTCCTTCAATCTGTGAGCCTTGCGCATGCCTTCTGACCAGAGCGCAGAGGTGACTCACAAGTCAGTCAAAAAGTGTTGAAATGTCTGTCGAGAAATGGGGCAACACAAGTTTTCTAAACCCCAGAGCTGCTGACGATGGATTTATTAGTGCCCCTCTGGGCTTCAGGAATAGGGGGTGAAGTGAAGTGTTACGAGTCAGGGCGCGGAGGGGTTGAGGGTCAGGGGCACACAGCTGCAAGGCTTGGCCCAAATTTGGCGAGAGCAGGAAGCTTTATTAATGTTGAACGTGTCAACTCAACAGGAAAGGAACAGTGGCGAAGGATCTGGACAGTTTTCTGATTAGACTCAACAATAATTATAATATAATAATAATAAGTTGAAGCTCTAACTTGAATGAATGTAACCACAGCAAAAAAAATTGATGAGGCTGATAAAATTGGCATTGACAAATAAGCTAAATTAAAACCTTTTCCTGGATATAATTAAATAATGACTATTTGATAAGACTCAAGACATACTCACATGCACAAGTTGGTCTTGGGTGTCATACTCTTTGGCACAACCCTCCCAGTGGCAGTTGGTCTCATATATGGCCTCAGGTTCTTGTTTGCACTCATCTTTATCAAACTCCTCACTTAGGTCCAACATCCCTCCACTTTGGTCCTACAGACACAACTTTGTCATTCTTTGAAATGTACTATTACAACTTACTGCGGGTGTACCTTTACCTGGTGGTAGCCGCGCACCAGGTCAACCTGCTTATTAGGCTTTTGTTGTTTTATGTAACATTCTCAGACATATTTTTCTGATTATTTACTGCATATTTTTGGGCCATCTAGGCTCAGCTGGTAGTCTTGATGTTACTTGTGGGTTCAATCTCCAATTTACATGAAGCACTTTTGACATATTATTGAGTGTCTTAACTCATTTGCTCCCCAACATTTATAAATATGTTCTATTTTAAATGTTTTAAGTCCCAAAGACGTATTTATATGTTTTTTAAATGTTTTTTTCTTTTCTGCTAGAGCATACAGAAGGCTTTGATGCAGTCTCTCAACTGGTTGAAGAAATGGTAGTTATTACACAAACGGCCAGCAGGTGGCAGCAGAGCGAAATAGATCAACCAGGGCCATGTTGGAAAAAAGCTCATTTACTCACAGTTCTAAATAGATTTGTGAATAATGATGAAATGTAGCTATATTCTAATGCTAATTGCTGCAAAACAGAAACAGATAGAAATATACAAATTTTCCTGATGAAAGAAGAGGCTCTAATCTTTCTTTTGGTAGGTTCCATCAGTGGCGAGCGGTGACCTTTTCGAGTGGGCATGCTGGAGTGACACATATGCGAGCGACCGCAAGGGCGCCAACGGAATTTTTTTTGGGTATTTGTATTATTAATTTCATATGAACCGGTTCTAAAAATAACCGTTTTTTTAGTCCAACCTTACAAGGGGAATATTATTAGAAATTTGAAGCCCACTGACCATGTATTGGAACGAGTGTTAATTTCGTCAACGAAAACTAAACAAAAATAATTTCGTCAATACACATTTTTCACCGAACTCAAATTAGACTAGACTAGACTAAACCCTCATTAATAAACAATAACTGGGACTAAATCAGTATAAAACTGGACTAAAATATATGGACATTTTAGTTCATGAACAAAAACGAGATGAAAATGATATAATCTTGTAAAATCTTGTCTCTGCTAATCTGTCACTATGACACTGTCATGTGACACATAGTGACACACCCCTTTTCAAATCAGATAGCAAGTGTAACATGCACAAACACATGGGACAGACAGGAGGTGGATTCACGGTGAAAGGATTTTTTTTATTTTTAATTTTTTTATTTTATAGTTATAGGCTAATGAATAATGCAAGCTAATTTACTAACTCATAGCATGGAGCCATAGTAGCCACTGTAATTGTGCATGAAGTTGTTTTTCATCAAAAAGATAAAAGAACATTTTATGTGTAATAGTTTTAGATCCAAAATTTTCAACATAATCTGATGACAAAAAAAATACAGGGGTTAAATAATTGTCCTGACTAAAATTAGACTAAAACGTTGACAGTTTTTGTTGACTAAAACTAGACGAATAAAATAGTTTTCTTGGACTAAGATAGAGTCTAAAATGCTAGATTAAATAAAAAAAACTAAAAAACAACTGTACTGAATAAAAACAGGATGAGATTGACTAACTATGATAAAAACTAACAAGCGTGATTGAAACTGGACTAAAACTGAGACTAAATTTGAAAATGGCGGATACAATTAACAGTAATTGGAATGCTGTTCTTCTAATTTCAAATTGCACAAGGGTTAGGTTCACATGTTTTTTTTGGACTTCCTCACCAGAGAGGTTGGTGAGATGGGCAGAGGTCCTTCGACTTCCATCTTAACTTTTGTCCTTTTGGAGTTTAATGGGTTGACTGTGCTGCTTACTGCTGGATCTCCACTCGCATTCTGAAAAGACAGAAACGTCACAGACATTGTTCATTTCCAATCGATGTGAAGAGGAAGCAATAAGTCAGACCACAAACAGCTGTGGAGACTAAACAATTTAGACTGGTTTATGATCGCCCAAGCCACAGGGAAATATGAAAGAAAAGGAGTTATTACCCTTGTTAGTGAGGGGTATGGGCCTTTTGTTTATATTAACAATGAGGGGGCTTTGATCTGCTGACAAATTCTGAACTTGATAAAAAAGACAAAGAAACACATGGCTTTTTAAAGCTCTAATGGAGTTAGGGGGAAAAGGGAACTTTGATAAATGTAAACCAGCTTATAAATGTGCGTATGAGTGGGCGGGCCCTTCTAGCATTGGCATCTGTACAGATTTCTGCATTCACATGTGTACTGTTGCCATTTGCTATAAGAAAATAAGTCGGGGCAGCTACACCTTTAATAATGTTACAAAATAATTCACTGAGAGGTAAGTTTACATGAGGAGTCTCTAGTGTTAACAGTGGGCTGCTAAAAAGAGACAGTAAGTAGGAAGGCACATTGATGGAACTTCAAGGGAGTCTTGTGCATAATTCGAACCTGAGACATAATTAAAAAAATAAAGACGTAAGTATGTGAATTAGAGTTTGTCAAACGATTACATTTTTAATCAGATTAATCACATCATAGAATTGCAATATTGGGATATATACTAGGTATTTCTTTACATTTTCTGTCATTGATTTTTTGGGGGAATTTTATGTACTAGTGATATCGGTTATTTGGTATCATTATCAGTGACTACTCAAGAGTTGACTACACGTACTGGCATTGGTCTGTTAAAAAGGGCTATCCAACATCCCTAAAACTGATTAATGTTATTTATTAAATTTTTTGCCAAAATATTCTCTCATTTTGAATTTGATGCCTGCAACACATTCCAAAAAAGCTGGGACATGGGCTCAAAACAGTGGGGAAAAGAGCTTGTTGCAACATGGCCCTGGTTGACCGTTTATTTTTTATTTTTATAGTAGCTACCATTGCTTTAAGCGACCTCTTCATGTCAGAAACTGTATCAAAGCCTTCTAAATGCTACGTTTAGGGGAGTGAAGGACAAAGTACTAAAACATTTATTTATATGTTTGTTGAATGAGTTATTAAAAAAAACAAAAAAACAATGATTGCATTAACAGATGAAACAATTGGTTTGTATATGATTGGAAATATAGTGACAGTAAAAATATGTATTTCTTGGCATTTTAAGCCTGTGATTCACACGGCAGGAGAATTGGCCTGATTTTAGCCCCGAATTTCCTCTCCCGACAATCGCAAGGACACGCCGACACGCAAACAATAATCTTAACAGATAATCCTGCCGTGTGTGTTGACAGCACACAAGGCGCATCCCGATATCGGTGCTCGGAAGGACCTCCGACTTGAAATCGAGGATATTCAACATGTTGGATTGTTTTGGCCCGACTTCGCTTTGTGTGCGGTGTGCCGCAAGGACAAACCACCGCTGCAGCCGGTTGACAGTGACGTGCAGCCAATCTGAAAGCGAGCCGGCGAGGAATCCGATGGGGAATCCAAAATCAAAACAGTCATGACGCAGCAGAAAGTCCGCGCTATCATACTCCTTTTTTAAATTTAATAATTTTTTTATACACGCACACACATACTACACAAATAAACGTGGTCTCCGGGTGGGACGCGAACCCGCGGTGCAAGCGATGCCTCGCCACCCAGAGGCCCATTTACACTCCTTTAAACAACGCCTTTTTTTTTATGCCGCGTTTTCGGCTGAAAACCAGGAAGTATTGCGACTGGTCCTGCATGTTTGTTGACTCATCTCGAGAGGTTTTGCGAGACTTTCCGTCACATTCATGAATTAACTCGGCTTGTGTGTGGTGTGTTGTGCAGTGTGGCTACACACCACATACGTTACGTTCAAAACTGTTACTCCCGTGATTTTTTCTCTTCGCGTGTGGTGTCTCTCAGAGTCTGAAAGTCGGCCGACAATTTCAAAATCTTGCCGTGTGAACCAGGGTTTAGTTGAGTATCTTTGACTGGCTTGCTAATGCATGCTGTTTAGAGAACAGGTGTGCCAATTAACATCTCTCTAGTAAGCATAAGAAGATATCCATCGACATTATTGGTCAAACATTTAGATTTATCAGTCAGTCCAGTCCCACCTGATTAACTTCTGAGTTGGTGCTGTTATGTGAGGTGGACATAGGCGGCGGAGCCAGGGAATGTTGGCGGGCAGAGAATGAGGACGGTGGCGGTTGAATGAGAGGGGGAGCGTGGCCAAAGGCATTCAGACCCCTCTGTTGCGACAACAACTGCTGATACGCCACCGGGTTAATGGGATGAGGGAAGCTGAATGAAGGGCTGGCATAGAAAGAAAAGGAAAAACACATTTTGGTCTCCACACAAAAAAGTCAGTGCTCAAAATGAGGGTGCTCTTGGAAGATGAGATGAGTCGAACCTTACCTGATTCTTCTACAGTTCTCTGTGTGATGTGTTGACGATTGCTTCCACATACCTGATTCCTCCAACTGAGAGGTGTCCATAGGAGCTGCTGGCAGCCGAACTTGAGCGGGAGTTGTTGATGTAGGCAACCAGGGAGTTGGGTGAGGTGCGAATCATGGTCTGCAGGTCAATGCTGGCATCTGATAGTGGAGAGATGGATAGCGCCCTCTTCCTGCTCAATCGGGGTGTCATCCGGGGACTGGAGAAACGCGAAACTACACAAACCAAAAAGTGTTTTTATTCTTAGCTGTATGCTTGCTAATTAACCAGAATATGGCGTCCAACAATTAATTGATTCAGTGAAAATTCGAGCCAATTTCCATGCAGGACCAATGGAGGACCATAACTGCCAAAATCAAAAAATAAATAAATTACTAAATCAACCAATCAATCAATCAATCAAAAAAAAAAGTGACATTAAAAAAAGATATAACAATATAATTAAAAAATTCAATACAAAAAATAAATATAAATGGTAATAAAAACATATATATATATATATATATATATAAATATATAAATAAATTTAAAAAAGTAAAAAAATAAAATAAAATAAAAAAATAGATTAAAAAAATAAAAATAAATACAAAAATAAGAAACAAGATTCAAAAAATACAAATAAACAAAAAAAATAATGTCATAATAAATACAAAAATACATATATAAATAGAATTATATATCAATCAATAAATAAAAACACTGCTCTCACATTTATTTATTTCAAGCTGTGCAGATGCTCTGTCAGGTCAAAATGTTATTAATGTTATTAATGGATTGGTCTCTGCTGTTGCAATCCTATATATTATATATTTATGTTTATATATATAATGAACCTCATTATATATTTATTTTTGTATTTATCTCGACAATTATTTTTTGAATCTTGTTTTTTTATATCCGTTTTTATTTTCACTTTTATTCACTTTTATTCATTTATTTATTTAGTCATTTATTAATTTTTAATGTTCCTTGTAATCCTCCTCTTCAACTAAATACATCAGAAGCCAACGTTTACCTTGAATAAAATAAATCTTATGTGCTATGATGGAGGTCACATCCATGCTAGGCTACAATATCTCTTGCATCTCTCACGTGCACAAGCAGCTCCCCTGTTTAACATTTGTATCCTCTTATGCATAATGAAAGCCCACCAATCATTCCCAGCGATTACCATGATAACAATCTTTCAGACCACTTCACTTGGGAAAGTTAAATGGAGGCAATTTATACAAATTGATCGCAGAATACCATTATAAAGAACAAGCCTGACTCAGACAGATCGGGCACATAGCCAGCTGTTGGATTTAGTTGTTATAGTATTTTTATCTCACACAGTAGGAAATAATGGGACTGCTTTCTCATAAACTTGAATAAAATGTTGTTTATTTTTCCATACACACTAATCGCTCCTCAGTCTTGCTCATTTATGTGCTTTAAAGGATTGAGGCATGACCCTCCCTCCACACACACTTTCCCAGAGACAAATCCCTTGTTTGGATCGACAGCTGCTGATTTATATAGTGAGAGGACAGAAAGCAGGACTACTTGTTTGAGCTCACATGTAATTAGGTCTTACAGCAGACATTATCAGAGGTGCGAGAGGCAGGAAGCTCTTAATGGCCATATCACAACTTACCTAAGTACATACAGCAACCTGACACACACACACTTTCTACACCTCAACTCCTGTCAATATGACTGAATAAGAGTTGCCGGTGGCTCTCACGACACTTGCAGCCAAATTAATCCTGGCACCATAACGACTGTGCCAGACCCATAGCCATAAACGAGGGGCTTACTCCCAAAACTATTATGTTTGGAAGTGGGTGTCGTAAAGTACAAACAGATGCACTTAGTTAAAAGACCTATGGAACCCATCAGTAGTTTGGGTGATAAAAGCAAAAACAAACAAACAAACCCCAAAACAAAAAAGACAAATAAAAGCAAAGACCCAGAAGTATTTTAAAAGCAAGAGTGCTCTTACATATGCCTCTTCACTAGAGTAAAGAAACAATTTAGTCTAATTTAATAAAGACATATAAAATGTGGCAAGTATTTTATTAGGAATCATGGACTACATTAACTCATTCACTGCCATTGACGGTTATAGACGTCAAAGATCCATTTTTACTGGGCTGGCGGTGAATGAGTTAATAACCCAAATATTGCCAATATTTGGGTTTTGAAAGGCCATGTAAACAGAGGCAAAACCCCCATTTTTTAGTCTACTTTTTACATTTATCCATTACATTTTAACATGAGTATGTATAATTTTTACTCGATACATTTTCAAAACAAGGTCGTTACTTGTTGTTTTTAAATGCATGAAAACGATTAAAATACACCACTTGGAAGTCAATACAGCACAGAAACACACTTTTGGAGCGAGGGGGAAACTGGCTACTCTATTAGTATGGTGAGTGATGTGAAAAGTGTCTTTTATTGACCATAAATAGTTAATAGAATAAATCATGTCTATTTGTGTAATAATCTCCATCTGTTTAGATCAGGATATTGTTAGATTAGGGCTCTTAATGATTAGATAGGTGACTTGAGCTAGGCATTTGTGGTTGCTGTGACTTATAAAGCAGGAAACAGGCTTCGCAGTCTGGCAGCCTGGTAACCTGGCGCCTGTATCGGTCCTCTTGGTACTTTGCCCAAATCAAAGTGCTCTCCCCCATCGTCAAACCACCGCTTGAAGCAATACACCAACTCTCAAGAAGTTGTAATGGCTCGAGTAAACAAGTCATGTGGCTTTCTTCAACCTTAACACATGAAAATACTTGTTTCTAAGATTAGGGTTGTACCCATGGATGTCATTGGTCAATAACTAATTTTACATGGAATAAATTGTCACTCCTTGGCAATGAGTGTTTTATAGGTGGCGCCAATAATTGAAAGGGTTAGCAGGTTCCGGCAGGGAGTAAGAAAACAGATGTGCAGGCCATGGCTGACTCACATGAAAAATTGCCCTGTGGGACTACAATGAGAGCCCGTTCTGATTGCGGAACCCCCATTTATGTAGAGTCATAATTACAGGCACATGCACACACACACACTGATATAGCACAGGAAAAAATAATATCACCAAGCAGAGTAAGTAAGGAGTGTTCATGCAGGAGTGTGTGCTTATTTAAGACTTTTTTTTTTTAAAGCAGAGATTTTAAAGCAAAGGAGGACCAAAACTGCCCAAATTAAATCTAAATAAATGACTAAAAGTGAAAATAAATTAAAAATTTTTTTTGTAAAAATGTAATACCAAAAAATCTATAAATGGAAATAAAAACAACTATATATATATATGTGTGTGTGTGGGGGGGGGGGGGGGGGGTGCACGTGCGTGTGTGTGTGTGTGGAACGTGTTTTGTGTAAGAGCTGTAGCCATAATGACTCATTTATAACTGAGACGTTGCTGAAAGTTTGCAGCAGAGCTCTATGTGGCCTTAAACAGTGCATAGTCTTTGGCGTGTCCCCCTTGACCTTGACATAGGTAAATAAAACCACATCTTCCCCCTCTGAGATGAACAGGACCTACTCTACATTAGAGCAACACCCCTGCTAGACTTCTTGAATTGATGCCAGCAGGACTCAAGGCCTCCACATCTCCAGCCAGCCAACTCTACGGGCTGCCAGAGGGGGTAAATGTATATTTTCCCTGGTAAATTTGACTAATACTAACACAGTGATTTTCTATTAGCAAAGGAACTTGCATTGATCCCTATATGAGCCCCCAGCGTCCAAGCCAAACACTGCTGTTGTGATTAATAGTGTGTTTATGCACACACTCACACCCATGTGCTCATGAACCAACATATAGTTAAGTGTTTGTGTATATAGTCGAAAAGTAAAAGCCCCTCCTCCCAATGATCTCAGCACCACATCAGTACACACAACTATCTCCCTCTCCCCAACTGCTGCATCAACAGTGAAATCTTTCTTTCCTCAGGATGGTGGACATTTACCTTGGCTGCTGCTTTTGTCATGGGAACCTCAACACATTTCTAAAAGCCAATCTAATATTTTTCTTCCAACCCAACCATTACACCCTTGATGGTAAATTTGATTCTGAATGCCTCTTTTTCTAAAATATATAAATTGTCTTTCATTTACCTTTATATAGATGGTCACATACCAGTGCTCTTGTTAATCATTATCTAATCATCAACGCCATCAGGCCCTTGACCCAGTGCTCTTTTAACTACAGTACAATATATTATACTGTGGTTTGCGTTAGTTCTGTTGTTTTTTTCTGTCATGGATTGGATTTAGTTTGGTTTTTGCTTGATGTTCACATGGGAGAAAATAATCTTGTACAGACAGAAACATTTCAAGACATGCGTGTGTCCAAAAGAAGACGCTGACGTTTAACAGCTGTAATGTATAATCCAAGTCTG
The DNA here is from genome assembly GCF_054856555.1 of Leptonotus elevatus. Lineage (NCBI taxonomy): Eukaryota > Metazoa > Chordata > Actinopteri > Syngnathiformes > Syngnathidae > Leptonotus > Leptonotus elevatus. The sequence goes on along the minus strand of NC_141250.1, from coordinate 2,992,530 downwards.
GAGTGGCCCTGTAGAAAGCGTAGCAGAAGAATCAGCGAAGAAGACGATAGGCCAAGACTTTTGATGCTACGAGGCCGCCATATTACTCCTCCCAAGAAACGTTTCTCAGCATACGATCCTATACATTTACAGTATATATATATATATATATATATATATATATATATATATTAACCTACGAGCTGTACATGTCTAATCTGTACGTATACGTATCGTTTATACACTAGTCTGGAGGAATAAGATGGCCGCCCTGTTGCTTCAACGCCTTGCACGAGCGTGTATGGGCTAGATCAGTGAGACGAACACAGGTGAAGTGACAATGGCAGGTGATTCCACTACAACAACATCACGCAAAATATTTGTGCGCGTTTTGAAATCTTTCTACTCTGGAGCCCGGGTCCAAAAGTGATCGGATTCAAGCTCTGAAACGGCGCCGCCGTGTGGACGAACTGCCCAAACGGTAAGAAACTGGTGCGGACACATTGAAACGTGCTTTCGTGTGGACGGGGCCTTTGTCCTCATGTTTCTTAAGGCGGCCGTCCAGACGGAAGCAAAGCCGGCTTCGTTCCTAAAACAAATCTTATACACACAGAAGCATTTCAAGACTTGCGTGTCTCCAAAAGAAGACGCTGAAGACGTTTAACGGCTGTAATGTATATGCCAAGTCTGAAGTGGCGCTGTAGAGCAGCCACATGGAGTTAACGGAAAGCGTAGAAGAAGAATCAGCGAAGAAGACTGACACTTTTTTATAAAAAACTTTATTGCAATCTACAGAACAAAATGGCTTTGCATGTATCAAAACAAGATGAAAAAGACGAACACAGGAGAAGTGACAATGGCGGGTGATTCAAGTACAACACCGCTTGTTGAACGTGGGAATAAAGAAGCAAAATCTTTTGCTGCATAAGCAAGCTAAGGAGGCTGCGTGAAACAACGTCATCGAGTTGTGACCATTACGTCATCACCGGAGGAGTATCATGCATATGGTGACCAGACGGACGCGTACGGGCCACGTTTTGAAATCTTTCCACTCTAGAGCCCGGTTTCAAAAGTGATCGATTTCAAGCTCCGAAACCGCGCCATCGTGTGGACGAACGGCCTAAGCGGTAAGAAACCTGTGAGAATACATTTAAACTGGCTTTCGTGTGGACGGGACATTAGTCAGTCATGATCTGTGGTTTGATTGTTATCCTTGTGTGTCTCCCCGCGTCTCATCAAGCCTGATCATGTCCACCTGTATTTGCCTGCCCTTCATCATGTGTCAACCAATCAGTGCCCTCAGCCAATTGTGTCTTGCCTAGGTGTGTCTCGTTATGTCAATTAGTGTTTGTGTATTTTGTTTCCTGGTTGTCCTTGTCGAATCATTGTTGTTTATCATTTGGATTATGGTCTTTGTTGTTTTTGTGTCTGCCTGCCAGCGCCTTGTTTACCACCCCGTTTTGTTTGATTAAAACATCTTTAGACTTCACCTCTGCCTCCTCGCCCTGCTTCCCTGCACTTGGGTCCACAACCACCCGCCTAATCCTAGCAACAGTATATGCGTATATTGTGTGTATATTATACAGTATATACTGCACATCATATGTATTGCTAATCCAGCTGCATTAATTATAAATAATGATCTCTCCAGACTTGAAACTTTATACATTTTTTGTCTTTTATTCTTATTGTGCTTTTGCCACATAAATAAATAAACAAATGAATAGTTTTCCCCCCCCCGGCCCAGTCTCTATCTACACCAAACAGCAGAGTTCCAATGTGTAGTTCTAAGTAGTAATATCACCATTCACCACTAGATGACAGACATGGCTTACCAGATTGTATATTGCCATATATTACAATGTGAATAAGACCAATATTTTTTTTGCAGATTTCGAATGACATACAGGACAAACATAATACCTAAATAATTAAAAATGTGAGCTGTTTTTTGTGGAATAATGCACAAAATGAGTTCCTTCACTGTTCAATTGCTGTTCAGCAGTTTTGTACCGTTCTTAAATGGCAATTGTTATGCACGATTTTCTTTGCACAAAATAAAATCATCTGGATTCAGATACATTTTTTACTTTTTCTACTTAAAATATGTTTCTGGATCTGATTTTGTAGTGTGCACCCACAGGTGAAATAACTATTATCATTTTAAATTGATGAACTTAAATTGTGTTTTGAATTGACAGTATTTCCTCAACTGGTTGCACACAATAAAATCATCATATATATATATAAGCGTGGTGTTATGTGGCTCCCCAGTAGCCTTGCTGAAAGATTGTGGCCGCCTCCATTATTAATGCTACCCATCCCTGGTCTACAACCATGTAAACCATACAATTTTGCTTCTCGAACAAGCCATACAGAGAACAATGTGAGAGAGTTCAATCAAAGGTTTAGAAAAGTACTTTCTCTTACGTAAACCAGCAGTATGCGTAAGTTGCTGATGAGCCATACTTTGGGGTCACCGAGGTCTTGTACTTTTTGCGGTGGGTCTACTGAATATTACTGCAGATGTAAAGTATTTTTTTTTGCTATGTTTTTATCTCTGTTGCCGTCCAACGCAAACATCGTCTGATGAAGCACATATTTACCACCTCAGCCTCTCCTCGTCTTATCTTACCCTGGCAGTAAATAAGGTATTTGATTGAGACTGTGGCTGCCAGTGCAGGCCATTAGATGGCTGCCTGGTTCTATATGGGCCCTGTGTACTCTCAAGGCCGCAAGGCAAAGGCCTCCACACAAATATAAGGCCAAATCTTGACCACATGATCACCACTCACATGATGGAACACAAAATAAAAGTCATTGGGATGGTGACAGTCAGTGTGGGCACCACATTGGAGCGAGTAGTGGGGTTTGGAGGTATTAGAGTAAATAGTCTGTTCAAACAAGTGCACATAGACAGCACAGCGGTGGTCACTGAGGTGGTTGGAGGAAGAAAATAACACCTCTTATTAATTTTTTAGCTATTCTTGACTCTCTTTGCAGTTATTAACTCACTCCCAGCCATTTTCAGTGAAGCAACCCTCTTCGCTCCCAGCTGGTTTACTGGATTTTGACTGATTTTGCAAAGTCCACACAATATTCTGTTCTATTGCTATAAAACATGGAACCTACGAAAAGACTTGAGTCTCTTCTTTCATCAGGAAAAAAAAGGATGTTTGTATCTGTTTCCGTTTTGCAGCAATTAGCATTAGGATGTAGCTAAGTTTTATCATTATTCACAGAGCTGTTGAAAACACTGGCAAAAAGAGCTTGTTGCAACATGGCCCTAGCTGATCTCTTATACTCTGCTGCCACCTGCTGCCGTTATTTGTAGTAACTACCATTGCTTTAAGCCACCTCTTCATGTCAGAAGCTGTATCAAAGCCTTGTGTATGCTCTAGCATAAAAAAACACATAAATAACAAATAAATACGTTTTTTGGAAGTGAAGGACAAAATATTCTATGTATTAATACGTTTTTGGGTCTGAATGAGTTAACTCATTAACCCCACCTGAAAGTAAATTGTTCTTACCGTCAACTGGATTAATGTAATCTGGCAAATGAGCTGCCGCCGCTGCTGCTGCTGCTGCCGCCGCCGCCGCACTGCTCTGAATCAAGAGGTCGCCATATGGGTTTCGGTGGCTGGCACTGGCCATCAGATGGTAGTATTCTGTGGGGTTGGCCCCTGGTGGTGGTGGAGGGAGCGTGAATAGCGTTCGGTCTTTTAAGTGTTCGTGGGTAGCTGAGAACGGAGAAATGGGAAGCACAAAATCAAGGTTGGGTTGAAACATCAATATTAAATCTCTGTAAAAACAGTAAAAAGAAGCAGTTCCATCATTACAGAGGATTGATTTTTTATCAGTAATTTTAATCATCAAAGGAAAATTAAATTGTGTCTTCTGTATTTTTTTTCATGTATTTCAACACGCAAAGAACATATTTACATACATGCAGTCAAGGGAGACGTCACAGTGATGGGCCAGCAAAAGGTGTGTATCTTTCCTTTTTTAGTTTTGACATAATTTTGCTGTTGTTGAGTACATTATAATGAGAATACGTAATATCCGCTGTCTGTCTCCCATCTCAACCCCACCAGTCTTAGTGTGTTTGAGGTTTCTTCCTTTTCCTTGCCTCCATCCCCGAGTGCTTGCCTGTTGGTTTCCTTATACAAATCGATAGTGAAAATGTATCTGCCTTCTTCTTAAATGATTTGTTCATACTTAAATGTTTAAGATCAAAAAAAGTAAATATTAGATCAAGATAACCCAAGTAGACATAAAATGCACAATTTAAATTAATTTTATTTATTAAGGAAACAAAACCATTCAAAGCACCTGCCTCTGACTGGAACAATACTTTGACCCTAAACCTAGTAACTGGTGGTTGGGCCACCTTCAGCAGCAACAACTGACATTTTCTATAACTGGCAGTGAGTCTTTCACACGTCTGCCGACATTTTGCCTATTCTTCGGATAGTTTTCAAACATTGAATGGCCTTTTTAAGGTAATTTCAATTATAAGTCTGGATGACAAGGCCACTCAAAACGCACCCCAATTATTATTATTATGTTTAAAGCCATTTCGAAGTTGGCAAGAGTTTACAGGATCTTGTTTATGAAAAATCCTGCGGATTCTCAACCTAAACTTGAACTCATAATGACTAAGAGGGTATGAAATTACTTGCAAAATTGACAAAAGGGAATTGTTAGCTTTATACTGATACCCCGACCAATACCGTATGTTGGGGGTTCCCCATGTGCATATCTACGACAACCGCAAGGTAATAAGCGATTGTTTTTACTATAATTTGAGACCAAAGAATGAAGCTAACTATCTTGAACTTGGGTGTTAAGATGGACAGTGATTTTAAATTGGACCAGCAAATTGGTGCTGTTGTCAAATCCAGCTTTTTTCATCTTGGGCAACTTGCCAAGTTTAAGACTCCTTTCTTAGCAGCACTGAAGTAAGTAAATAAGTGTTATTGGTATAGCACTTTTCACATACACAGGTTACAAATTGCTTTACAGGGTTTAAAAACATGACATAAAACAAAAAATACAAGAGGGGAAAACAATGTCAGCACATTTATGGAACTAAAATGCATTTTTAAACAAGTAAGTTTTTACGTAATTGTTTTTTGAAAGTATCCACTGGAGTCAGCCAGTCCGACTCCAGTTGGTCCAAAACGCTGCTGCTCGTCTCCTAACTGGTGCTCATAAAAGGGAGCACATTACCCCTATTTTAGTCTCTCTTCACTGGCTTCCTTTGCAATTTAGAGTTATTTTAAAAATTCTTCAATTCGTCTTCAAATTTCTAAATGGTCTTGCCCCACCATACCTCTCTGAGCCCTTCCACTAATACGCAACTGCCCGGCGCCTCAGGTCAGCGGACCAGACACGACTGGAGGCGCTGAGGACTAAGTGAAGCATTCCCCTCTGAGCCTTTTTAGTCCCATTTTTTGAAATGCAAATTTGAAAATGTTGGCCTACTTAAACAATTTTGCGTTGTATCTCAGAATCTAACCTAATCTAATGTGATTTCCCACTCATTTCATAGTGGGTCACATATATGAGGAGTGTGGGTCTTAACCTGTTCAACGCGTCAATTGCCTTGAAATAACATCTGTTGCGAATTGATGCCTGCATTCCTTTTTCTCGCATTTCCTGTCACACCCCACTGGTGATAAGTTTCAGACTTAAAATCAATCTGCACTTATTTTTCTATAATAGGTCTATGCAGTGCATAAGCTGTCTGTCCACCAACCTCTAACAGTAGTAATCTAGTTATACAGCATGACTCTTGGCTTTGAATTGTTTGCATATGACCATATCAACAAACACAGCAGAATGATAATTTGAATGAATGGTAGAAGCTACAGTACTGCAAAACATTCATTGTTCATCAATAATAATTAAAAACAAAGTTTTCACTTTTTTCCAACTTGTTTTTATGTTGACCCAAAGCCTATCAGTGCGGAAACATATTCGATCTGTGAATTACAATAAGCCGCAGGTTACATCTGTGGTTTCCTTGGCTCCTCACAACTAATAAACACAGACGTGGGAATGTTTTCTTAGACAGCAAAGAAGAAAAAATACACTTTTACTAGCATTAAATGCCTGTAAGCTGTTTTATTGATTATCAAGTAGGTAAAATGTTTTGGCAATTGTAATAAATTATTCATTTATTACAAATGGCTGTCATCATTAATATTAGTTTGTACAATTTATGCTGATATTATGGGAATATAAGCACTTTATTACAATTGGGTCTTATTTTGCATTATGTAATTGTGGTTGCTTGAATAATAATGCTACGTCTGATTTAAGCTGCCCTGAAAATAGATTATAGGGTCTGTTAGGGCTGTGCAATTACCGGTAATCGAAATTCAATTACAATTTCTATTACACTCCACAATTACAAAATCAGCATAATTGTAAAAAAAAAAAGGAAAATATTATTAATACTAGTTATTGAGTTGTTTAAATGTATGCATTTGCTCCTTTTTTTCATTATTTGTTTTTTACAAAAACTTTAATAAAAACAAATTTAATAAATTTTGTTTCGTCCAAAAGGAGCTTGCGTTATTATAGTGTTTCAAATAATTTTGTCTTAATATTTTTTATTTGTTTTTTACGTTTAAACATTTTCTTGTTTTGTACCATAAAAAAAGATGATTAATAATAATATATATATTTTATAAATATTTTTTTATTATAAATTATGTTTGGTCCAAACAACTTAATATTTTTAAATGTGGTAGGTCTCACCATCGGCAGGGCTCAGTCCTCGTGCTGCAGAGATCATGGAGAGGGTGGGGCTTCCGTGCACTGAGCGAAGGTACTGCTCCATGTGGGGGCTGACGTAGGGATGTGGCGGGCTGAATGGAGACTCACCCGGCCCAGTCGCTGCATGAGGTGATAGACGAATCAAGGAGATGTCTGAGATTACTGGACTGCCAGTCAGTCCTGGACCTCTGTGGTGATAGGAAACACACAGGCCTTAAATTAGCATTTTCAAAGCTTTTTCCCAGCCCGCTGTAAGTGGCAGGCCATGAATTTGCGCATTTTCGATATTTGTGGCTCGGCTCGGTCCCCGGCGAACAGTGGGAGTCCATTATATAACAAAATCAAATTGCAGTTATAGAAAGTATTAATACTATAGAAAACAAAACCCAACAGCATACAGCTGTGCCACTTTTAACATATGGAAAATAATCGATGACAAACAAAACTTTGAAAAATAAGTCAAACACATCCCACTCAGCTGCTGATCACACTAGCCAACACACATACAGTATTTGGGATGAGAATGATTCCATGGTTTTAGGCCATTTTGATGTCTCTAAATCAAGAAATTACACCCCCCCCCCCCGCCCCCCAAAATTGACTCTATAATTTTTGAGATATTGCACATTTTTGTTTAAAAATGTGCTAACTATACGCAAGTTATGGCATTAGTATTCTCTTTTTGCTCCAACTTTGAGCAGGCTGGATTTGTCATTTCAAGCATATCCATCCATACAGTATTATTTCATTCTTGATGTGATATTTTGAAAGACGACAAGCATTATTGCAGAGAGCCTTCTATATGCAAGTCACGTTTCATGTGACAATTGGCTGCTGTTTTTTAATAGCGCTTTACAAAGCCTCATATTCACCTATTCACACACACTCATACACCAGTGGTTGGCTGCTGCCAACATATAGCGTTGCCAGGCCCATTGGGAGCAAATCAGGGTTCGGACACTTCGACATGGTCACCAGGGGAGAGGATCGAACCCACAACCTCACGGATGGGAAACGACCACTCTACCACTGAGCCACGCCGCCCCAAATCAAGAAATATTCTGAGAAAATTAGGTAATATTATCAGTAAACAAATGCAAAAAACGGTGGCGTCAAAGCACAAACACTGCTTTTAGTAATGATCAAAAAATATTCAAATCAACAGCCAACAGTCAAAGCATATTATTAATCACTTAATTGTCATATCAATATCTCAAAAACTACAGCCAATTCAAACAAACGGATAACATTTTTGGACTCAGCAGCCCAAAATTACCCAGGCAGAAACTAATTAGATGTATTTGGCACTCTTTAATTAATTAATTTTTTGGGCCAGAGGCCAGTAAATGTATTCATTTGTGCAGATCCTTACAGTCGTGTTTTGCTAGTCAAGTGGTTTTGTTCTGACAAACCAAATCAGAGGGTAAAAGAGTGGCAAATTTGAAATCTGATTGGTTAAAGAAAAAGGTCCAGTGCTAACATACAGTAGTTTAAGTTACATTGGTTAATACTACTGATTTTGAAGGGCCATTGCTGATTAGATTGACATGGAAACACACACAAACTCTAACATTCACAATTCCACATAGACGTACTGGAAGCAATACAGTAAAAAAAAACAACAACTGCATAAACTGTCTAAAAAAATTATTATATGCTCTTTTGACAGAGAATTGTGCTCTTTGGCTAGTTGTGTCTGAAATGGAACAAAGTCCCAGTCATCCACATGTACATGTACCAATTTATTGGTATCGCAGACTGCAAAGTGAAAGTCGCTTATAGAAAAAAAACAATTTCAGATAAACTGTTGACAAAGGGAGACAAAGTGATAAGATGTGGTATCAAGGAAGGTAACTTGATATACTGAGCTCAGACTGATCTTTGGTACAATGACAGGCAAACTATAGTGACAATGAAGTATTTGTGTCTGTGTCTGCTTACATTCTGTCCTTTCACCAGTTCCTTCAGCTAATACAAAGTAATCCTTTTTGTTCGCCTTCTCTTATTGGGCCCTGGGGGTGCAGACAAGTCAAGACTAAAACCTTTCATCTGTGTGTCAGGAAGTCTTGTTTGCTTTGGCAAATCACATCAGGCATTACAATGTCGATGATAAAATCCTTCAGAAGTTGCCTCTAACTACCTTCGGCAAAACAGAAAGCCTTGCTAGAATTCTAAGATAGCCCTCCTTTCTTTGTGGGCTGTACATTAAATATGTGATGTCTAGAGAGTAAGCAGAAGCTCTGCAGCTGAAAAAGAAATATGTAGGAGTAGTTTAATACTTCTTCTGCCGAGGGGTAAAATACAAGCGAGTCCCTGGCCGCTGGCAGTGGCTTCAACACTTGTTCGACATACTGTAATGTTCTTCAGCACTGATAAGCAGCCTATTGCTCCTCTGTGTGTGGTAACAACACCTGGTAGCCTTAAGAGGCTCCTGAGAGGAATTATGAGTATGAAAATCAGCATATTATACGCAGAATAAACTTGAAGTTGTAATGGTGTATTATCAAGGGGATGCTAGCCCCAAAAACAAAGAAGAGCTGACAAGCATCAAGGAAATCTGGGCTTCCAAAAATCCCAGGCAATGCCACAGCCTGATTGCATGAATGCCACGGCGCATCGAGAAATGAAGATTGGAAGATTGACAATGTTTTGAAAACACCATATTTGTAATTGTTTTTCTTTTTTTCTGCAAAAACTGAGAAGTACATGGTGATTTCTTCACAGTATTCAAATTTCTTTGAATTCCTGTTTTTGTGGGTTTCATGAGCTGGAAGCCTAAATTATGTAAAAATAAATAAATTGATACATGTAATCGTTTAAATTGTGGGCCCTGAATCTATCTATCTATCTATCTATCTATCTATCTATCTATCTATCTATCTATCTATCTATCTATCTATCTATCTATCTATCTATCTATCTATCTATCTATCTATCTATCTATCTATCTATCTATCTATCTATCTATCTATCTGTCTGTCTGTCTGTCTGTCTGTCTGTCTGTCTGTCATGTAAAGAATGCTGCACTCATCAGGGTTCTCATTGACCCATCCCAGCACTCAACAAAACCCTCCTTACTTCAGGCTGGGCCAACCAACCTAGAGCTTTGGCTCTTGTTCCATTTCCAGCAAGCGTCTGCAGACTGCCGGCCTTGTCTGAGAGCCAACTTTCTGCCATCAGGCCCAGTCTTCACCTACAAACAACTATAGAGAGCCTTCTGTCTCGAATGAGAGGCTAGAAGTGAGAAGAAACATTCACCACATGTACTGTACAAAAACACACTTCCTTTGGTCCAAATCAAAGCTGCACACAGAAAGTTTGACACTGCCTCCTCAGACTACAGCTTGGCTGTTCCACTCAAGGTCTTGCTTAAGTGGAACTAGCTCTTGTAATGTAATTATTTAAATACTTTCACTGACTTGTATTTTACACAAGGTATTAAAAAGCTACTTATGATAAAAAAAAAAATTATATGAACAACACCGTTCAATGACATGGACAAGGAAAATATCATTGTATGCAATGGAAAGACTAAGGAAAAGACGACTGATATTTGTCAGGTTCAGTCAACCTAGAACATTTAATAAACAATAGACAAGAAAGGAAGACAAGACTTGATTCTTTTTACTCGCGAGGGAACAGACAGAGATGTGCTCAGCTACAATCTCCTAACCGCTCTGAGGAGCACTCTCCCGAGCCCTCTCTTCTTATTCTTCTTATTTACAGGGCGTTCCAACAACAAAATGTTTCAGTCCTTATTTGTGAGAAGGGCACAGTTCCTGTTCTGCAGCTGCAAGAGCATGAGTCATGCTTTGCAATACTATAAGAGTAAATATGGGATAACTTATGTACATTTATTTAAACAATATTGTAAAGCTATGTTTATCATTTGTTTCTTGGCTGATAGCTAGCCCACATGTTCAGTGCACACAAACGTGTAAATCACTCATAGGACAAAAAGTGGGTATGAGATCTTGATAATAAGGTGACATTTACAACTGTCTGTCAAGAGGTTTCAAATAATAGTCTTGCCTGGTAAGAACCATTATTGAAGCCTTACTGACAAGATTTTACTTGAAGTAAATTCCAAAGGCTTCAATCCCAGAGGTTGAATGGGAGGCTGTTTGAGGACCTCAGAGCCCTTGGAGAGAAATAGTCTCTTAATCAGCAGCTGCCATTTATAGAAACCACCACCATACCTCAACACAATGGGTGGCTGCTCACTCAGGGACAAAAATAGTACTTTAAGAATGGACATACATTTAAAAATCAAAATTGTTTGTTTGTACTGCCAAGGATGGGAGGAAAATGTGAGATAATGTGTGTTTGTTATTGCGTGGCATTATTTGAAGACTACTATTTTTCTCTGACATTCGTAAAATCCCATGCTCAGTTGTTCCATTGTTAAAACTCTGATGTGAAAAAAAATTTGGTCATGGCACAGCTTGTTCAGCTCATAGTACACACATACCAGTGCTCATGATGAGGCAACGATTGCATCATTACATCTTAGTAAGAAAAAAAGAGTGATTTAAACAAATAAGGTGAAAGAAGATAATTTTGAACAGCTCATATTTTCTTTGAAGCTGATAAACTGCTTCATGATGATGTGGCTTTACTAGGGCTAGGGATTGCCAACAACCTCAAAGGTCACGATACGAAATAAATGCGTCTTGCGATGCACATGTATCCCAATAACATGGCCTAACCCTGGATCCAACATGCAACAGCATGTACTAAGACATGTCCGGATAACTTTACGTTATGTTAACCAATACAAAACAATGAGGTGGGAAAGTGCACCAGCCAAATGTTTCATCGACAAGTTGTATTTAATTCAGTGTGGTGCAACTGGCCTTGTGTACACTGATTGCCTAGTGAGAGGGACCACATCTGTTTGTGTACTAGGTCAGGTTCAGCCACAGACCTTACACACAGAAACCTTGGTCATATTTCGGGTTTTCAGTGTGCCCAGTGACTGCTTACCAAAATGGTGAAATGCCAACTGTGGAATGAACAGGAGGTCCTTTTTTCTCACCTACTGCAACACTGTTCTGGAAGGAAAGGGCTGGAGTTTGTATGGTGACTATCTGATCAAACATGGTGGTTGCAAGCTTTCTCGGCTTGTGAGATTGCACTAAAGATGCCCAAATAAATGATAAATAAATAAATAAATATACTGTATATTCAATGGGGTAAATGGGGGAAACCCCGCAAAACAAAACAAAAAATGAAAAATTATTGAATCTGCGGGTGCTGAACCGCAAGCATGAGAGGTGACTGTATATTGAGCAGCCCACTTTCATGATCACACACTCAACCTTGTTCTGACCTATGACCTTCAATTTAAAAACAATACCATTCACACAAAATTCTCTCCTATCTGATGACCTCCTAATCACCTTTGACTTCTTGCTAGTTGATTACACACTGGCAGGCACAATGTTGTCTACTTGAAGCTTATCAGATTTTAACTTTGCTATATTCAAGGGGGCTATTGCTTTCATTTCAGGGAACTTCTTCTTCTTCTTCTTTTTGCTGCACTAGAATAATGTGTAATTGCACATCCACTACAGTAGGTGGCAGTGCAAGGAGTACTTACAAAAGTTTTATATAGACAAATGACATTTTTTATCAATACGGCAGAGAGTTGGGGTGGGCGCAAAATATTTTATTATTCTTCTAAGCGTGACCCCAAAAATTATTGAGAAGCATCAACTTAATCGCATGTACCTCCACCAAACAAATATCACAACAATTCAGAGGTGAGTAGAGTAGCCAAATGGTACTCAAGAATGAGTTGTTACTTTGCAATAAACTTACTAAAGTAAACGTCAAAATTAGTCCACCAAAATCCTACATCAGTTTAAAAAAAAAGAGTAAAAAAACTAAACAAAAGCTAATATTTACAGACAGGCCCTCTGTAATTCCAGAGTATCTTTCTACTCGGTCATCCCTAATCCAAAAACAACAATACATTTATCTTCAGTACTTTAATGAGCCTAACAAAATACAACAGTACTATTGGTCCATGTATCCACTCTCAGTTTTCATGCAATTTTCTGACAGCAAAATTATCATGACAAGGAATCGAGAATTTGAATTTCTGCCGAAAAATTGCGTGGAAATGCTGAAAATTTAATGCTATTAGCTGAATGCTAAAATTTGAATGCATGTGGTTATGAAGTAAAGTGAAAGATAAATTACTAAAGTACTAAAATGTGGTCAAAGGAGGGTTTGAATCCAGATTCTCTGTGGTGGAAGGCAATTGCTCTAACCACTGAGTTAATTTGAATTGTTCAAAATCATGGCTAATAACGTATTTATTTAGAAAAGTGTCATCAGCTAAAAGCTAACATGCATTTAATAATTTCAGTGAAATTGTAATCCATTTCCTAATCAGTTGGTATACATGTATATCACTTAGCATAATGACTACATGTATATAACTTAGCATAATGGCCATAGATATATTTGCAATGTACAGTCAAAAGTGGGATTTGAACCCACAACATCCTGATTACTGGACAATGCACTTTAACAACTGCGCCACTGAGCAGTATGTAATGTCTGTCACATTGAAAATGAATGGGGAAAAGTTGGTATTTAACGTTAAATTGTGCGAATACTGTAAGTAATGTCAATCAGACTATATATACCCAGTCGGCGTGAATTTTTGAAGCAAGATGAAATTTGAATGGTGTAAATCGAAAGTATTATGTGGGAGTTGTTACACGGCAAAAAAGTGTGGAGAATAAAAATCACAATAACATATCTGGGAATGCTTCAGCATTCCCACAATTAATCATCTCAGTAATTTGGATACAGTAAATTGGATGGCAAATCTGGCATGAAGCGAAATGTTGGAATGGTTAGCTCGTATATGGTGCCCTAATTGATGTGTTCAGCCAAGCAGCAACTTCTGTAACAAAACAGCATGTACCAAAGTAATCTTGCTTGATGACAACTTGAGAACAATTGCCTTTGGGCCTTCATTACATACTGTTTTTGATGTTTCATAGGACCTAAAACCCATTAACCTCAAAGCAGCCGACAGCTGTTGAAGTCTTTTGACCAAATGCCTTGCACAGACATCCTGCCCTTTTTTGCCAGGATGACACACCATAGTCGTATTTGACACTCCGAGGAAGAACAGCTGGATGAAGGTGATAATAGGGTGTTTTCTGTCTCAAAAGCATCACATTTAACAAAACAGAATGAGTAAAGTAACTCTGCTTTCTCCTTCTCGGGCATCAGATGACTGAACATCAACTGTGTTTGTATGGCACGTAACTTCCTAAAGTATCCATTTAATTTTTGTGATACAAAAGTCAGCCAGCTCTCATTGGTGCTACCACACTATGTGTAGCAATTATGTTAGTGAATTGACAATTGTACTGAATTAATTCGTAGTCCTACTGTCACTAGACAATAGAGATCCAGATGTCATGTGACTGTTTCTCTGAACACGCCCCCCTGCATTGACACTCACTTTGATAAAAAATAGATGATATACATGCGCGAGGCGGACATGTTGAATTGCAGGTGAAGTGTCAGGCGGGCTTTTTTTTCAACTTGGTGATGTTGCTACGTGGAATTACCTACTCTCATGCCGGTGAGTGCTTTCAAATCTGATCATACAAAGACTTAATACGTGTGTAAAATCCGGATTTATTTCCCCTTTATGGGTGGTCAAAATGCCAATGAAGTTAGCAGTTTCATGCAAGTCTTGCAGTGTTACGGTGTGTTGGGTACGATAGCAACTTAGCGGCTGCTAATTGGGCCGCAGATGCTGTCTACAATGGTGAGGACTAGAACTAAAACTAAACAAAAACTAGTGTTTATCTGTCAACTTTTCGCCCAAGAGCATTGAGAGTCACTTTGATGAAAAGGATATACATGCGCAAGGTGGACAATGTTGGATTGCCGATGAGGAGGAGGGCTTTTTTTTTTTTTTACTCAGCGACGCTGCTACGTGGAATTACCTCCTCTCATGCCGGTAAGTGCTTTCAAATCTGATCATACAAAAGCTTTACAAGTTTGTACAATCCGGATTTATTACCTCTTTATGTGTGGTCAAAATGCCATCGAAATTAGTAGTTTCATGCAAGTTTTGGAAGTGTAATTTATGTACGTTAGCAATTTAGCAGCTGCTAATCCAGCCGCGACCGCCATCATTTATGCCGCAAAAAGTCTTCTTTATGGCGTTGGTCAGTTATTAAATTCAACTGTGTAATATCTATTAAACCATAGCAGCACAAATGAACAATGATTATTTCCCCCACATTTTGCGTGTGGTAACAGTTAGCATCTGCTGATTCAGCCACCATGTGCTCCAAGTGCTCCATTGGCTATGCATTGGTTCCTCTTTTGGTAGCCTGGAGCATGCTCAATCCTTTTTTTGCCTCTTCTCGTTGTGGCAGCTGGTCCACAACAGCTGTCAATCATATTTAAAGTGTGCAGTTTGCGGTTTACTCAAAGTGGCAGACACATTTTCTATGCTGACAAAATGGCGTCGCTAATGCCCATTTTGGGACGCGTGACGTCAACATCAGGATTTCTATTGAACAGGTTTTATAAAAACAAATGTCTGTTTGAGCGTGAAAGGAGTTGAAAAAAACTTACCCATGCATGGTGTGCAGGGGGTGTGGTTCATAATGGTACCGCCCCTCATGGTGTCTCATGTCAATTGGGATGGGTGTGTGAAATGTAGGGAAGATATGGTGGACACCTGTAAACGAACACAGCATTGAAAAGATTAAAAAGGGGAAAAAAAACAATGAATGCAAGAGGAAAAACTAAACATCAAACGACCTGAGACAAGAAATCCTGGGAAGTGTCCTCACCACAGCACGAGATGTAACTACCATTTTACAGTTCCTGTAAGCCATGAGTAATTGATACCTTCTAGTCTGCCGGTGCCTAATGCCTGAAGAGCTACAGTTAATTAATGGCTTTTCGTATCCAATAATACCAACATGGATTTTACACAACAATGAAAGTGTTTTTATGTGTGAGACAAAGACTGCACGAACACCATTTCCTGTCATAAAATGGTCTGACGGTTATGGGAAGCCTCATTAGAACAACACACAGCTGATGTTCATTAATCGTTGTCATGACAGCTGCATCGAGATTCTAAAAATATTTGAGTTCAGTTTAGGAGAGCTCTTCCCAAAATTTATTTTCATGTTAAAAATACGAATAGTTACCCCGTTTTTTTTAATGTGGCATTGTACAGGAGGAATAGTTACAGTATGTATGTATCGAACTTCAACCACTATGGTTACATGCACTCAACACGGCTGGGTTAACTGCACTACTACTGGATGAGCATAACACAAATGAAATGATAAAGAAATAAAATATCCTAGAATTGCTTCATAAGCTAGAAAAAGCAAAAAGGAATGTACTATCGCATGTACTATATGTAGCCAAGGGATGGGACACCTTGCATACAACTTATAAAGTCTCTTCCCTGTACTTCTGAAAAAAACTAACACACATATATATATATATATATATATATATATATATATATATATATATATATATATATATATATATATATATATACTAGTGTATGTCTTGTTTTTTTAATTGTACACTTTTATATTCTACAATAACACAAATTTTTTATTTTGTTTTGAGCATTTAAACAGGATACTGAAAAGGAAGGTTTTACATTGTCATTTTTGAACTGGACAAGATTTAATTAGTTTAGAACTCATTTTAGATTTAACTAACATTGCTCATGTACCTCTCTTATCAACTTACAGTACACAATGATGATGTTTTCATGACAATTAGATGGAAATACACAAACCTGTGTCACACAGGAGCATTTCATATGACATTTCTAGTAATTTTCGAGATCCAAAATAAGTTCAGACTTCGCTTATAAAATGAACCCTAAACAGTAAAATTCAAACATGCGCCATCAGTCCCAGCCTTTCAGTCTGTTCTTGTCTTTGCACTCACTTAGTAGGCCAAAGACTTTGCGTTTCCATTGAGATCTTTGCCACTGGATGTCAGCCAGAGGCTCTCTCCAGCTTTTGTATTTGACACAGTCAGCAATTGCAGAGTCAACACGTGTACACGTGTACAAAGCCAAGAGAGGCACCCCATAAATGCATGAGTGCAAATAAGTGCATGGAAAAAGAGGTGTGAGTTTGGTTTCACAAGTGGGACCAGCCGTTTGGGCACTCTGTGAATGACGCTGCATACTTTGCATTGCCTCTCACCTTCTCGGGTGGACAGGATAGGAAGGGCCCAAGAGACTCCACCATGACAATAGACAGCCACTTGAAGTCAGAATTTATTTGGGACAAAATAGAACTGATCTTATTTTGTCTTTATGAATGTATACGTGTGCTAGATACTCACTAGTTTACAAGACACTTCCATTTTTTGGTCAGGAACTGTCAGAAAGACTGGGGGGTACAAAAGTTTTGTTCTGTCTTGTTATGAGTTAACACTTGTTCTCTTGTAAGTACTCTTGTTGTGAATAATATCGCCTTTATCTGTGGTCCAATGTGTGTTATATATGTTTGTAGCTCACGTAACTTTGCCGTGTTTAATTGCCTCGTTTATGTTTGCCGCGCGCTTAATTGTCTATTGACGTTGTCGAGCTGCGGCGCTAAAAATAGAATGGTGCCGTTTTACGGCCCTCACAGATGCTGATTATAGCTCTTATACATACTACATTATAGTTGTAATGTGGCTTTTTCATTTCCCTTTGGGTTTTATGTATACTAAAAGAGATGAATGACAAACGGAGAATGTGAAACAGGAAACGGAAATACAGAGCAGCCTTCCAAATTAAAAGCATGGTTTTCAAAGCAAGATATAACTAAACATCACACACTTAACAGCTTGAGGAATTCTTAATAGGGCTGGGTATCGATTCAGATTTCCAAAATCGTTTTGATTCAATTCAGAAGGGCCCGATTTGATTTGATTCATGATTCACATTGATTTTCAATTCAGTTAAGGATTTCGCGCAGTACTAATTTTACTTTTATTTGGAAGACTTGCAAATGGTAGAAACTTAACTCTCTTACTTGGTGCATTAATAAAAATATGAATATTTATTTATAATTGAATCCAATGCAGTTAGATTAATCATTGAACATAACCTGATCAAAACAATAAATAATAATTGAAATAAATTACAACTACAGTGCTATGTAAATAAAGTGGCAAAAACACTAAATCACGACATTCACATTCCTGTGACGGTTTTTATGCTAAGGTTCCAGTGGTTAATAAATAAATAAAAACAAATTGACATAAGAGACACAGTCATAGTGCAAAATTATGCATCCACATTTTGTGTTTTTATGTCTAATTTCTTACCTTACTTCTTTTGGGGGGTATTTGTGTTCAGTCTTTCACTTTTTCTTTCATTTAATGTACAGTTTAATGAGTGCCACATGCATGCCTCCGTTTAATAATGTGGCGGTAATGCACCAAAAGCACCTGCCAACCGCAATAAGAAAGAAAAAGAAGTCGTGCATTACTTCCAGTGGCCTTCTTCATAGCCATAGGTATCTATGCAAAAGAAGGGGGCGCTAATGAACCAAAAGTATTTGACAACCATCAAATGGAAGTAGAAGAAGAAGTCCGTAGTCTTGTGTAAGTTATAGTGTAGTATGACTTATTTACTATTTAGAGCAGCAAAATGCGCAGATAACGATCGGGATTCTACTTTTGGCTCCAATGTGACACAGAATTTTTGTTAAGGTAAGCCATTTAAAACTACTGCAAAAAGAAAAGCTTTTCCATAGTGCATCTGTCTAAACAGTGTGTGTTTGCATGTGTGTATTTTTCGAGAGGGAGACCCGCAATGCGATCCGCTTGCATTAAAACGCAGCCCATTTTCAAAGTTATATAGCAATCAGCAGCTCGGAGCAGCTCATGCTTGAGCTGTTTCCTTTCTTTGTAAGCACTGGGCTCCTTTTGAGGTACTCTGAATAACAGAGGGGCACATTTGAACAACACTCACACGAGGTTTTGAACGAGTACGTGCTCACCTCGGGCACATTCATTTACCGGAAAAAGCCGTATTAAAAGTATTGATACATGGTTTTATAAATCGATATTGGGCTATGAAAAGCAATATCGATTCGATATCGATATATCGATATTTTAAACCCAGCCCTAATTCTTAACATGGTAGATATTACTAAATGACTTGAAGCCCTATTCGAGGGGTGGCCAAGTTCGGTCCTCGAGAGCCCCTATCCAGCCTGTTTTCCATGTTTCTTTCCACTAACACACCTGATTCATAATCAGGATCATTATCAGGTGTCTGCAAAGCTTGCTGATGAGCTGTTTATTAGATTCAGCTGCGCTGAAGAAGGGAGACATGGAAAACAGGCTGGATAGTGGCTCTTTTGGACCGAACTTGGCCACCCCTGCCCTATTGTATTGAATTGAATTCTTTGCACTTCACTGTATTCCTTAAAAAGTTGTACAAACACATATTTTAATTGTTTCATCGTATTTATCGATTTTTAAAGAATTCATTTTATTGTGTGCTGACATCAACAGGTATCTTCATTAAATGAACTGGTGATAACCACTGGCATCTTCTCAGTGTTGTCATATATAATATGAATGAATTACAATAACATCGACGCAGTGTGGCTCAGGATCTGCCTGCATGCAATCAAGTTAACCAAAATTGCGTTGGATCAGCTGCACCACTGTTTAGACGTGGTCTGAACAGGTGTAAATTTGGTCCGACTTTCTGCCACCAAATTGTCATTTCGCCAGTTGTATATTTGAAGACACACCCTCGCTACGCCAGAACGAGCGTGGCGTGTCTGCTAAATTGGCAAACAAGGACAGCGACTCTTTCACCTGCACAAAAAATCAGGATACAAAAACATTTCTACATGCACGCACTGTGAAAATAGAGCCCTTTGTGACAAATGCTGATGGGATGCATGAGACCTTTGTGTGTGTCGTCATTGCTTTCTATTATCCATTTGCAAAAAGCGCAGGGTGCTCATACAATGGGGTTCGTCACCAAATAGCTCCACAGTAATTAAAAATGCAGAACAAAAAAGAAAACCACTAAATAATAGAACCCTTTTAACGTACACCAAAAAAGGAGGGTCAACATAAAATAATAAATTTGACGATAACAAGAACATTTTAATTACAAACCCAATTCCCAAAAAGTTGGGACAAATTTTTACATTTTATTCAGAATAGAACATAAAGAACAGGTCAAAAGATTAAACTGAGAAAATGTATAATTTTAAGGGAAAACTATGTTGATTTTAAATTCCATGGTGTCAACAAATCTAAAAAAAAGTTGGGACAAGGCCATTTTCACCACTGTGAGGCATCCTCTCTTCTTCTTACAATAGTCTGCAAACGTCTGGGGATCGAGGAGACAAGTTTCTCAAGTTTAGAAATAGGAATGCTGTCCCATTCTTGTCTAACACGCGTCTCTCTAATTGTTCAACTGTCTTTGGCTTTCTTTGTTGCACCTGCCCCTTTATGATGCGCCAAATGTGCTCTATAAGTGAAAGAAGTGGACTGCAGGCTGGCCATTTCAATACCCGGATCCTTTTCCTACGCAGCCATGATGTTGTAATTGGTGCTGCATGTGGTCTGGCATTATCGTGTTGAGAAATGCAAGATCTTCTCTGAAAGTGATGATGCCTGGATGGGAGCATATGTTGTTCTCCAATCTGAATATACCTTTCTGCCTCACGCACTCATGCAACCCTATACGATCACAGATGCAGGCTTATAAACTGAGTGCTGATAACTTGGGTTGTCCTTGTCCTCTTTAGTCAGTATGATACAGCGCCTCAGTTTTCCACAAAGAACTTCGAATTGTGATTCGTCTGACCACAAAACAGGTTTCCACTTTGCCACACTCCATTTTTAATAACCCCTGGCCTAGAGAAACGCCTGCGCTTCTTGGTCTGCTTTAGAAATGGCTTCTTCTTTGTACTGTAGTTTCATCTGGTAACGGTGGCTGGCACGGTGGATTATGTTCACCCACAATGTTTTCTGGAAGTATTGCTGAGCCCTTTCTGTGATTTCCCTTACAGTAAGCATTCCTGTTTGCGGTGCAGTGCCGTTTAAGGGCCCGAAGATCATGGGCATCCAGTAAGATTTTTCGGCCTTGACCCTTACACACAGAGATTGTTACAGATTCTCTGAATCTTTGGATGATGTTATGCACTGTAGATGATGATTACTTCAACCTTTTTGCAATTTTTCGCTGGTAAACACCTTTCTGATATTTCTCCACTATCTTTCTGCGCAACATTGGAGGAATTGATGATTCTCTACCCATCTTCGATTCTGAGAGACACTGCCACTCCAAGAAGCTCTTTTTATACTCTAATCAAGTTGCCAATGAACCTCATTAGTGGTAACTGGTCTTCCAGCTGTTTTTGTGTGTGTAATTTTGTAAGTGCAATTGACTTTTCCAGCCTCTTATTGCTACCTGTCCCAACTTTTTTTTTGATTTGTTGGCACCATGAAATTTACAATCAACTTTCCCTTTAAATGATACATTTTCTCAGTTTAAACTTTTGACCTGTCATCTATGTTCTATTCTGAACAAAATATTGAAATTTGGCACTTCCACATAATTGCATTCAGTTTTTATTCACAATTTGTATAGTGTCCCCAAGTTTTTGGGAATTGGGTTTGTATTATAAAACTACCACAGGACAAACTTTTTAAAAGAAAACTTTTGTATGCAGTTTCACTGTACAAACTTAACTCATGTACAGTAATGTAAATTCATTTACATGCTAAGTAGGGGTGTACCAAAAAAACTATTCTCATTATAATCGCAATTCTCATTTAATATGAATCATAATCCATTTTAAAGGTCCCCAAATAATTTTTTTTTAATTATTTTATACTGTCTTTCCCTTATTTGTGTGTGCCTTTATTGGGAGCGATGTACATGTTGTACACGATTTGGCAACTTGTGGCAGTGTGGTTCCACGCGTTTTAATACACTGTTAAGTTGTAGCCACATTAGAGAGTAGAAGGAAAAAGTTACGATCAAGTTATGCCAATAAAAGTTGTTTTTTTTGCAGCATAGAAAGAGCATATGCCGGCGAGTAATGTTAACATGCTTCTCTGTAAACATTCCTGCGTTTTGTATGAATAGCCGTTCTTTTGGGAGATAAAAGTGCCGCGAGTAGCGCGCTAATTAGCATTAGCAAGTCCAACTGGAGTAGACCATGGCAATTCTTTGCACATCTATAAATTGAAGCAGAAATCATTATCAATCAAATCATCAGAGCAGAAAAGTAGTACTAGAGGTGGGGGTGCTCAATTCAGACAGGAAATTCCAGCAGGAAAACTTGGCTGGGTTCCTAACTACACAGCGCAGTGCCAACGGCTATACACAAATTATCATATGTGTGCCTGCGCCCGTGCACTCGCATACCCACAAACACGTACACACAGCACATTTGTTCTGATTTGTTCTGCCGTTCACTCTTAGTAAACAGTCAAATGGGGCTAACAGACGTGTAAATTTAATATTAAATACAATTTGGGGTTTTAAATGTGTTTCTAAAAAACATTACTAATTTACATACATTAATAGAAAGATACTGTATACAGTATATGTTAATCCTCCCATGCTGCAAAACATATTGTGAATCCTGGAGATTTCCTTTAAAATACATTGTTTCCTCCAGGGCAGCACAAGGACGAGTAATGGAGACCCAGGGATTAAGAGTTTACAGCAGTGCAAGTACTAAC
>NC_141250.1:2797500-2965000 GCF_054856555.1 Leptonotus elevatus | reverse complement strand
TGTTATTCATTTATTTAATTTTATTTATTTACCTACTTGTGTTATTTTATTGACTTATTCATTCACCCACTTAAGATAATTATTCATTTATTTGGTATTATTTTTGTTTTACTTGTATTTATTCCATGACTGATTTTTACTCCATGTACAGCACTTTCACATTTCAAATTGAGTAGTTTTGTCTGAGAAACAAAGTGACGTCAGAACCACAGTTGGGATTTTGCCAACCGTCAAGGGCACAATTGAGTGAGCGCGGTTTAATAAACTGATCTCTAGGAATGGCAACTGTGTCCGGCTGTCAGCATCAAAGTGTGTATATCATCACTTCGATTAGACTGCTTTTGAAAAGTAGTTTGATGAATCTAGCTGCAGCCGCTAGCACCGTTAGCACGCTAACACTGTAGATGCCCTAAACACTGGCAACAGGCACCGTGCAATACAATGTCAGCGTAATTAAGTCTTCTTTTAGTGCCCTTAATTGGTGATCGAATGTGGTTTCTGTACAAAGTTGTTTTGTTGACGTTGGTCGCAATTGTTTACGCCAGCAATAAGAACAGCAATTACACGTTCCGCAGAACGAGTCAAGTCATCCGTTGCGCCGCGGCCCGCGACTGGCAAAATGCTTCCGAGAACAACTTCAAAATAAAAGCATTCATTGGCATTGCGCACCACATATTCCTTGGTATGGGGAGGTTGATTTTGAAGTTGGCCTTCTCTCCGCATTGGCGGTGTTTTGCCAGATGTGTAAAATATGTAAAATGTTTACTTCTCTGGATTTGTCATTGCGCTAGTGGCTCTTACGCCGAAAATCCGGCACTGTGCCGGAGTACTTTAAGCCCTGTGATACTGTACTATTAAGATGAAGCGAGACATTTAAGGCCTGCTCAGATGATTTACGGCCATGGTCTGAGCATCTTAAGTGCATAATCTTGCTACAATCCTCTTGATAAGCAAAGGTGGCAAATCCAGGTCCAGAAAGTAAAACCCCTGCCAGTTTGGCTTTCACATCAAATCAAATTAAATCAAATCAAATTTCAATCAAGGTGCTGAACAATGAAAGCATCCATAGTACAATAAAAAGATAACCCATCCCTCCCCCCAACATTTCCATTATCATACCCCCCCCACACGCACGCACGCGCGCGCACCCCCCCCCCCCCCACACACACACACGCACGCACACACACACATTTGTTTTACTATCTTTGTGGGGCCATCTAATTGACATAATGCATTTCCTAGCCCCTTCCCCTAACCATCAAAAATTATTGCCATAATCAATGTATATGCGTATCGTAAGAATCGATGGGGACGGGTTAATTAATGAACCATGGCTTCTACACGTCAGTCCTTCTTTTGGATGTCAATGTTGCAAATTATATGATATGATCAATGTAACCTGTAATAATGTGCTATCCGAAAGGAAAAAATTAATAAAACAAAACAAAACAGCCCCCCAGGGCCAAGGGACCCCCGGGACGACCGCCCACCCGCAGGAGAAGACCAGCCATCCCTCCCAGTGCGGAGGCTCACCCATGAGGAAATACTGGAGCTAAAAACTTAGTAACAACTGAATAAAAACAGTTAAACGCTAAAAGAAAACAGTAAAAGGCAAAAACAAAGCTAAAAGACAATATAATTAAAAATAAATAAAGAAATAAGAGGGGTAAAAGAAAAAGAAGAAAAAAAATCATTTGAATGCCAAACTAAAAAGGTGTGTCTTGAGCCTCCTCCTAAAAATATCAATAGTCTCTGCGGACCTGATACCATCTGGCAGGCTATTCCATAGGTGAGGACCATTGTGGCTGAATGCAACCTCACCATGTGTTTTGGTCCTCACCCTAGGAACAGTGAAAAGGCCGCTGCCAGAGGACCTCAGGAGCCGCGAGGGGTTATATACGGTAAAAGCAGGTCAGATAAATAAGATGGCTCAAGACCGTTAAGACATTTAAAAACTAATAAAAGCACCTTAAAATCAACCTGAAACACACGGGGAGCCAATGCAGCGATTTAAAAACGGGTGTAATGTGCTCCCGCCCTATGGTCCCCGCCAGCACACGTGCAGCTGAATTCTGATGTAGCTGTAGGCTTGAAATATTATTTTTGGGAAGACCAGGGAGCAGGGCATTACAGTAAACGAAGCGACAAGAAATAAAAGCATGCATCAGCACCTCCGTGTTGGCCTGCGGGAGAAACGGGCGGACTCTGGCAATATTCTTAAAATGGTAAAAAAAACTATCTTGGCTACATTTTTAATATGAGGAATAAAACTAAGTTCAGAGTAAAAAATGACGCCCAAGTTCTTCACACATTGTGAGGGTTTAAAATCTTGTAGTGTTGGTAAAAGTCTCTCTCTCTGACCTTCAGGACTGATGACTAAAACCTATTTTTTGTCCTGCTTGAGCTGCAGGAAATGACTTCCATGACTTATTATCTAAAATACAATTTAAAAGGGTATCAATAG
Organism: Leptonotus elevatus; assembly: GCF_054856555.1. Lineage (NCBI taxonomy): Eukaryota > Metazoa > Chordata > Actinopteri > Syngnathiformes > Syngnathidae > Leptonotus > Leptonotus elevatus. The sequence goes on along the minus strand of NC_141250.1, from coordinate 2,962,536 downwards.
GCCCCATGTCATCAGGAGACATGGCGATGTACAGCTGTGTATCATCAGCGTAACTGTGGAAGTTGATGCCGTGTCTCCTGATGACTTCCCCAAGGGGAAGCATGTAAAGACTAAAAAGTAATGGGCCTAAAATTGAACCTTGGGGAACCCCACATTTAATTCCATTGGTTCCAGAGGAACATGTCACACGGAGTGCCTGTGACTGTCCGCCACTCCCCGACTGGGGCGCGCTGCCGTCTGGCTAAGAGGAGCAGCCCACGTGAGTGTGCGCTACTCACTCTGTTTCCGCGGAGACGAGCTCCGTCTAAACTGTTTTCCCACAGCCCACACAAATTCCCCCCGTAATTCAACACTTTCACAAACTGTTCACCTGGCGCCTGGACTTTTCCCCGCTGGTGCCGAGGGTGCACACTCGACACAGACACAGACGCACGATGAATGACAAGCACCGCAAACGCTCACCTGCATTCTGCGGGGTTGTTGGACAATGAACACTAGACCAAACCGAAGCACTTCCTGATTCCCACTTAAATAGCGCTTTTTGCCGCGCTTGAAGTGTCACATGACTATAGACTATACCACAAAAGTAGTTTGGTTTATTATTTAATGAGTTTGTTCTTTTCTGAGAGATTAAGTTACTGATTGTGAATGGATGATTTTTGTTATGGTTAATATATGTTGCAAATATTATTCACTTTTTGGTATTATACCACATAATTGGCTAAATGGTTTGCCTGGAGGGAAGGGCTGGGGATATTTAAAGGAATCAAAATCATTTGTAGGGGAGATCTCAGCCAAGTGGGATGGTGAGTGACTGGCTACCACAAAAAGTTGCAGAAAAGACCAATGGAACTTGTAAATATTGTTGGGATTGTTTTTGCACTGGATTTGCACTGTAAATATTTTTCACATTTTTGATGCTGTGATGGTGTAAATAAAAACACACAAGTTTTTCGACTGCGCCATCATTTTTTTCCCCTTACTGAAATGACAAAAACAATGACCCAACCATTCACGATTGAGACAAGAAACAAAGGAGTTGAAATCAATGTAATAAATGAAAATGAAAAAGATAGCAGGATACACTTTTACCTCAAAACATCAGGCTTGTAATACAAACACTAGTGCCCCTCTCATTTGCTTGGCAAGATCACCAGCTTGAGTACTTGAAACATTGTGCGCTGGGATGTTATAATGCTAAAGACCTATCATTGTTTAGCATGAAAGTTAACTGGTCTTCTTTAACTTCAGACTATGCCTGTATCAGTTAATCAACAAATTATTGTACTCATTTGAATTTACCACAGTAGCTTTGAATCATACAAACGTTGTTTGACAGTGTAAAAGAGGGGTGGGAAAACTCTATCCTCAAGGGCCAGAGTGAATCAAAGATGCAAACGCTGGCATCTGCCTTGATGCTCTGTAACCAAAAAAGGTCAATATGTAATGTGTTTAATGGACTGCTTTTTATATAGCGCTTTTATCGACACCATGTGGTGCCTAAAGCGCTTTACAAAAGGTCACATTCACCCATTCACCCATACCAGTGGTCGGCTGCTGCCATGCAGGGCGCTGCAAGGTCCGTTGGATGAAATCAAGGTTCAGTGTCTTTCTCAAGGATAGAGGTGACAAATCCAGGTCCAGAAAGTAAAAACCCTGCCACAGCTTTAGCCCTTGATGCTAGCTAGCTAGCTAGCATCCGGGCACCTGGGGCTAAAGCCAAACTGTAGCAGGGTTTTTACTTTTTGGAACTGGATTTGCCACCTCTACTCAAGGACACTTCCACTTGATGGAAATGCAATAATAAGTCTTCTTCTTCATTCTCTCTTCATATTTACTTTATCTTAATACAAATAAGAAAATTAAATAAACAAAGGCTTAATGAGTAACACATGTTGCTTTCAACGGAGTCCCTCCCTTCTTGGCAAGGAAGGTTGAACTGTTTATAGAAGTGAAGGATTTGGGACTTTGACAGAAGAAAAAAAACTTGCCCCATGTTAGTTTACATGTCTGTCTTCATTAGATTTTAAACAGGTAAATGGAGGGACTGTTACATTGAGTGGTGAAAACTAGTCACATAGGAAAGTTAACAACAGTTAAATTTTTTAGACAGCAGTGTTTATGCACATAAAAGAAACATATTCGTGTGAGATTGCATTTGCTAGTACACTGGCTTGTATATATAGTGTAAGTCTGCCTTTGACTAAACACGTACGTGAATCTGAGGGTCGACGCCGTGTTGTCCAAATGCTACGGATACAAAATGGAGCGTCCTACTTGACAACAACAAACAACAGTACTTGAGATAAGGACTCATTTGTAAGAGAGGGTGAACAGACTAAAAGCATGCATTGTGTGATAACTCAACATGTCGCTTCCCATGACAGGAGATGTTACCCCTCGGTCACTGAGAAGTTGCTTCACATTTTGCAAGGTGACCTGTATTCTTAAATATGGTTGTTTAGATATAAATAAATTACACCTATGCTATTTTATTGGAAAATAATTATTCCAGCCTCTGTCTATTTCATCTGTCAGTCTATTATACTGCAGAAGTTAATTGGTGATTGCCAAGAGTGCCAGAGAGTACTAAACTGGAGCATACCTCAGTGCATTCACATTCACACTAGCCAGAAGTCCCGGACTTTAGGTGTCAATTGGACTGAAGCACAGCACGGATTGTCCAGTGTCAGTACGCAATAACAAAAGCATAGCTACCTTCATATTTGTAAAGGGAAACACAAACAAATACAAACACAATAGCATTAGTAGGAGGAAACACTGTTCCATGTGCTAGCTTAGTCTCAGTCGAAAATAAACAGTTGCATCGTGAAGCAATTACAGTGTGGAGGGCAAATTCCAGACTCTGGAGCAATTGTAAGGTAGAGCCTGTTCAGCTTGAATTTATGAAGGAACAGTAAACAATTATTATTATTATTATTTTTTTTATAGAAAACCTCGTCATCAATCACGTGTACTACAAAATGTATTCACCAGATTTCCATCCATTACGGTAGGGCAAGCTGAGTCGAGCTGACTTTAGGCAAAGCAAGGTACACCCTGGATTGGATGCCAGTCAGAGAAATTTTTCATTTAAGTAGCATGCATGTTTTTGAAATATGTAAGGATAACTATTTAGAAGGAGCCCCCATGAAAACATTGGGGAAAACATGCACAATCCATAAAGAAAGATGCTGAGATTCTTTCCTGGAACCTTTGACTTGCTGGCTACATTTGAATGTCTTCAATGTTTCTGTTTTGAACCACTAAAATAATCCTTGAAGGGCTTTCTAAGGAGCTTGTATGCTTACATCTGGCTCCTTCAATGAGAGAAGGCTTTAAAGAGTTTGGGCATTGTGGCTTCACGACCCTGCCACCCCCTCCCTTTCAAAGCTGTAATCTAAGAGTTGATTGAAGTTTTAGGAATTCCTGCCTGGCTTTTGATAATGATAATTCATTTACTAACCCTTTACGCTTTGTGGGGACAGGGTGCCACGTGCTACTACTGAATTAGTCTTCATGCTCTCTGAAATGCACCACATGAAGAGCCTGCCAGCAAGAACACCAGGCGGGGTAGCACTGCACACTGTGGTTTAAGGGCAAGGGGGTATTTAACAACAACACAGATGTAAGGAAATAATGAAATCAATTTGTTAACTTGAAATTTTGTTTTTTACATTGGTGTATTCTGTACTGTAACAGTTAGGCAACAAATAATTGGCGATGCAGTCTAAGAATGCCAAACTTTTGCCGATCCTCTTGCTTTTCAGTGTCATTTTGAAGGAATTGTGTCAATTCTGGCATTTACAAACTGGTTTTAATCTTTGGATAATACACTTTTTTTTTCTTCTTTTTTTTTAACTTATATTTAAACTCGGGTGACCAGACGTCTGGTTTTGGCAGCCCGGATTTGGAGCATTGAGTCCCGGCGGATTTCACCACCCTTAATGTTTTGTCCCGTTAACACGCAGGTCCCGTCCGGCATCCTGTATTTTGCCATGTGTATGTCAATCACACAGCTGTCATAGCGATTCATACGATAAACACAGCTTAGGATCGTTATCAGGCTTCATGCAGAGCTTGCTGATTAGCTAATCGTTTGAAACACCTGTGTTGGCTGAGGGAGACATGAAAAACTAGATATGGGTACTCAAGGACCGCGGTTGAGAACCACTGCGATAAACCAATTAAAAGGGAATTAAACTGTTGAATTCCTTCTTATTTACTTCCAAATTCACGTTTGCGTTCTCATTTGCATCCACTTCTAATCTTCTCGGCAAAAATGTCAGTGTATGGCGTATGATTGTACCAATTAGTCATATGTGATCGGAACTACAACTGTTTCCTGCTTTCGCATCTGAGAATCACGGGAAATTCTATGCACTGTCGTCGTCAGTCACTGGTCAAACAATGCAAGCTGAGCTTTCTAGCAGTATATTTCTTTCCAGTTTTACAATGCGTGATCGGCGCAAGGTAAACGGCACAGCCAGCTTCCAAAAGCTAACGGGGCTAAGCAAAAAAAGTTGGTGAGTGCACTGCGTTGACTTGAGGTCCTTGTAAGTTGGAAAAGCACTATATAAATTAAGTACCATTAGTGATTGATGCGCATGTTGGCAGTACAACACACCATTGTTGACGAAGATTGACTAGCGATGACATTTTTTGAAATTATAGCGTCCCACTTTTTTAGTTTGAAAATCTGGTCACCCTAATTAATACTGTACATTCCAGCTGTATTTTCTTGTCTGGAAACAGTGAGTATGGGAAAAAACTGATGTCAAAACCACAGTAGCCATTTTACCGCTTAACCAGAACATTAGAAGCCTTGTTTGTTGCTCACTAAGAACTGAAAAGTATAGTTATTTCCGTCTATGAAGCTGCCTTTGAAAAGTAGTCTGAGGGTTCTTGCTAGCCTTTACACACTGGCTTATCAGCTAGCTGCTTGTCACTAGAGGCTAACACTGGCAATAGGCACTGAATGTCAGTGTCAGAGTAATTAATTGTATATTTTTTAGCATCCTTAATGTGCAATTAAACATGATTTCAGGAAGATGTGGTGGTACTGGTGGCTTGTGGCACCAATATAAACTGGCCCAATGGCCACAGTCCAGAAGACGTGGCACCATGCGCTGTCAACAACAACTTTATAATAAAAGCCTTCCAGTGAATTGATGTACATGTATTCTTTAGTGAGCTTAAGTTTATTTTGATTTTGGCCTTCTCGCTGCATGTTACAGTGCATAGCATGAACAAGTGTTGCTGCAGCTGGCTTGATTGTCTTTCCGACAGTGCACACCCACAGACAACTGTGTGCGCACCAAATAAACGGATACTTGAGCCAGATAAAAAAATCCACAAGCAATTTTTTTAATTAAGGTACTGAAATTACCCAAGGACCCGTTGCTCCCCTATATCCAGTACAGGGCAAAAGTCTTGAGCCACCAACATTTTTTGTTTTAGCAATTTTATCATGATCATATACAGGGAGTCCTAGAGTTACGTCGTACGCAACTTACATCGTTTCGACTTTACGGCGCCAGTGCCTCGTCCATAGCAACTTCTTTTTCATTAATTTGCCACAGTAATCACGCCATTTTAAAGCGTTGTTACCTCCAGCAACGGACGTACATCGAGCAGGTCGGCTCGCCATCAGGCGCACCATATTTCTGTGTTTAAGTTTGAATTAGCTCCGCTCTGCCGTCCGTCAGCAATGAATATCCGTGCGGAAACACGAAATATTGGTTCTCGCCTTTCAGGGTCACGCAAATATGTTAATTAAAATTGCTGTACAAAGTATTGTGATGTATATATCAGCGTAGGAACGTACCTTGGACGTAACTCGAAGACTCCCTGTATAACTCAAAAGTTACTAAGTTTATCACAGACCTCCTTTGAGGCTGAACTTATGGAAGTGTGGAGCTGCCAATGTGGAGTAAACATGGCTGGCGAGTACGTTTGAACGTATTTGCAAGTATTTTCAAATTAATTTGCAAGTACGTTTGAACTAGGGATGTCAAAATTATTGTGTTAATTTTGAGTTAATTTAAAGTTCCTTTAACGGCACAAATTTTTTCAACGCGAGATTAATGACCGCACCTTACTTGGAAAGGCTGTACTTTGGTAATTCCAGCCGCAACACAGCAGACGTCCATGTCAAAATTTAACAGCAATAAATTGAATGCATATATTTGTGGAGACTGGGGTCAAGTTGTATTTTACAATTTAAAAAATGTGCAGAATTTCACAAGTAACTTCATGTTAAAGATTAGATAGAAAAATGCACTGAGCTGTCACCGATGTCTTACAAATGCAATTATGCCATCTAGTGGTAGACAAATGACATCAACACAAATTCTCGTTTTTTTTTTTTTACAGTACAGTACATATTTTTTATTTTAATTCAATTTCAAGAACTATTATTAAATTATGGTATCAGCGGCTACAATATATATTTTTTCTATTAGTTTAACATTTTTTCCACTTGTTAACAAGAGTATGACAACTTTAAATAAAATAAAATAAAATATTTTAGTGTACATTTTGTTGTACATTTAGAACAGATATAAAATTTGTGATTAATAGTGAGTTAACTATATAAGTTATGCCATTAATTACGATTTAAAAAATTTAATCGCCTGACACCCCTAGTTTGAACGGGTTTGCAAGTATGTTTGAATGTATTTAAATACTTTCAAACGTATTTGCACGCTTCCGTATGAACCAGTAAACAAAAAACAAAAAAGGGAAAACAATCCAGAGAACTTTGTATTTGGGTTTGTTTGTCCATCTATATGTGTGTATATATGTCCTGGGGTTTGGAGAACAGACTATTCTGGGGGTTCAACAGTGCTACTGATGACATGGACTACGTTTACATGCAGTCAATATCCGGGTTACGGTCAGAATTGCGCGGACAATGTAGTTACGTAAATAATGTCATTTCCGTTTTTAACTTACTATACGTTCAATGAAAGACATTATATTATGTCACTCACCACGCTAAATAAGTCGGTTTCCTCCTGACTCCAGAAGTGTGGTTCTTTGCTGCGAGTGTCATGTTTGATGACACCGGCTTGAGTATTTCCGGTGGGTTACACACCAGAAGCATGGATTTATATACTTGTATTTACTGTACGTGTATATAGGAACACACAGTGGCGTTTTCGCCATAGAGACACAAGATAACATGAAAACGTAGTGAAGAAATCAATGCATTCAAGGGAGGCTCCTTTAGCAAGTAGGATGGAGCTGCGCATACAAGTCGTGACTACATAGACCAAGATTCCTTGCAAATCAAATAAGCGAAGAAGAAGAAAACGAAGAAGAAAATAGCGAGCATGCGCACAGCAAAAAACAATGACCCGTTCGATCGAGGTATTCCGAATGCGTTTATATGAATTCCGGTTATGAAAGGGGTAACTCAGGGGTCTTATTCAGGTTTATTAGGGTTATTGCGCATGTTTAGGCCTACATGGCCTTACAAAACCCTAATATTGCCAATATTTGGGTTTTAAAAGGGTTATTACCTGCATGTAAACGTAGTAATGGTGATTTAGAAAAAAACGAAAACAATCTGAACCCTAATTCAGTTCCGCAGACAAAATATAATGTCTTCATTAATTGTCACCATCATCGCTGTACATCACTATACAAACATGCCTCGTCAAACTGAACCGATTGGGAACAAGAATGCTTATCGCAAAATAATTCACACTCGTTCGACATGAAGGAAAGTGTTTGAACCTGTAGCTCTTTGAATTCGTGACAGGATTCAGAACGCCAGACGTCAGTGAGCTATTTAGAACATAGAAGGTAACTTTAAAACACAACTTGACAGACAGACTCTACGTGTATCTGTTTTGGCATTACAGTGTTACTTTGTGTTGTATTTTGCTGGTGTCGGGCCAGGACCTCCCAAGTGAAATTTTGCAGAATTTCCCATTTTTCACAAATATATACTAGTGAGTCCACACGTGTGGGTGTTATTTTTATTTATTTTTTACAAATTATTGACTTTGACCAATATAAAGTGTTGAAAATGGCTTGCTCCCTTTGATGATGCAATTTTGGCTATCAACAAGACCAGATACGCCGCACGTTTTGACCGGATATTACGTCACACACATGTTTGCAGTCACAAAGCAATGGCGGACGATAAAATAAGGTATGTTTGGGGGGGGGGGGACAAAATCTTTTTGGAATTAATTAAAGAAGCGAATATTAATGCAATTTAGATGGAAAACAGCAAAGAAACGCTACGGTTTTATCAAGAATTACAAAAGCAAACTCATACGACGTCATCGCACGGTGCAGTCGCTTCCTGTTTTTCTTCTTCTTTTAAATTACTGGTGGATCCCATCTCTATGGTGTATACCGCCACCTACAGCGGCGGAGTCCCCTCTCAATATTCGCAAAAGAAGAACAGATGGAAACAGGCATTAGTCGCATGTCCGTTTTACGCATTTTCAGTAAATTTGCTTAAAACATTTGAAACAATTGTATGGAACCCTGACTAATGTCACCTATGGTCATAGCCTGAAATCATGATAGCGTAAGAGTAGTGAACTCACATGTAGGAGGTAGAAAGCAACATGGAACAGAGCTACTGTACATGCTGATGAATCTGTCATCAATCTGAATGTGCACGTGCGCTAAAGAATTTCAACACAGCTTCAAAGAATCGTCAAACTAATCCACCTGTTTTGAATTGGAAACCTGTAGTCATGGTGACTTAAACATTATATGATTAAACCGACAGCCTATCACTCAAATCTTTAATAATACTGTAAGCCACTTGGGATTTTTTTGCGTCTGATTTGTGAGTGTGAGGTCAGTACTTGAAAAGAATTCTACTCAACAACAATCACAGCTGTAACAGAGTGCTACAAACAGTATATGTGTCATGCGATGTGTAATGATGACTTCATACACCCGAAAGTAAAAATAAAAATAGTGCGGTTAAACTGACTTTAAACTGACTCTCGCCCCACCACACACACGTGACTGTATAAAATTATTTGAGACCCACTCACAAATTGTCTCTATCTGCAAAACAGAACCGTTGTAGCTTAGTTTGAGGTTCCCTTGACTTTCTCTCTATTCGAGGCACACCACAAGAGAACTTGTATAATACAGCTGTACAGGCTGAATGCGGTATTCACGTAAACTATTTTCCTCAGCTTTTTGGCAAGCAAACAAGGATAATATTTCTAAATAGGGCCATATTCTCAATGGACTGATTTAAGTAACATGACAGTTTTCTTGGAAAAATCATTTTTGTGTGATTGGTAGATTCGGAACAGCTGTAAAATGTTAAATATAAAGTGCTAATTTTACTTTTGTCTTGTAACTGACTACATGAATAAATTGTCAGATGAATTACTTTCTCCAAATGTAATAACATAAGGATTCTCCAGGCACTATAGGATGTTCATGAAACTTTTTGAAGAAGTTCCACGTGCATCTTTTAGTTTTAAATGTACCCAGATAAAAAAAGGCTGCAAGAGGAATTCATTTTCTGTTTTTGTGGTCAACATGGAATCATTATCTTTGTCTCAACAAAAATGTTTTTGACTTGGATCAGAATTTGTACAATAATGTTTGATGGTTGATGTCCATTCAGATGCCAAAAAGTCTTGACCAATACAGCTTGTAGGGCTTGAAATGTTGCCAAGACAAATATGCAAATTGGTGATCAGCCAAACACCCAACAAGTGGTAATGGACAAGCAAATATCTACATTAAGAATAATGAGATTTAGATCTAGAAAAGTGGAAACAAGAGGATTGGGGTCCAAGTTGTTAGGAGGTTCTGGGAGTCCTTTTCCTTTTGGGACTTAAGGCAACGTCCTCAGCGACAATCAGAGGTTATACCTTGGACAACAGAGACATTTAAATCGTAAATCTTGACAATGCAAATTACTGCTTTTCGTGGGAATTAGTAGAACATTCTTGATATGTAAACAATGCCCCTCTTTTTGTTTTGTTGACTGACCCTCCACCCCAGGTTTCAGTATTAGTCAGATATTTACACTATTTTATACCAGTTATATGTTGAACCTATGAATGCAATCTAGGTATACTTATGCTGTTTTGTAACAATGGCCACCATGAGGGGACTCATTAAAAAAGAAAATAATTACTATTGTGCTAATGTGCTTGTACCAGCTTCTTGTGCACTTTCAACATGTCACTGTTGTAGGGAGGGGATGATGCAGCTGCTCTTTGAAGCCTGAGACTAGAATTCACAGGTTAAGGTCGATCTGTGGGTTTTATCGCCTGGCAAATAATGCAGACTAAATCCCCTGACTCATAATCATGTATTGTATACAGTACTGTTTAAAGGAATCTTAAATCTCGGGGAAGCCTCCCGCCCATTGTCAGCAGGGATAGGCTCCAGCATGCCCCCCTTGTGAGGATAAGCAGTTCAGAAAATGGGAAAAAAAATCTTGGGGAATATTTAGAATAATTTTTTTTCTCTAAGAAAACCTACAATACCACATTTATTGTTTTGTTTTTTATTTGACAGAAAACAAGTAATTGTCATTGTTGATATGATGTTTTGATTTTGCTACTTATTTTCTGAAATAAAGTGCAGCATTGTGCTATTTTGTTGCAGTTGTATGATGGATGTTATCCACATGTAAACGTCATTAAAAATGCTTCAAGACTCATCATATAACCGAAATAACTGTCAGAGGTGGCAAATCCAGGTCCAGAAAGTAAAAACCCTGCCACAGTTTGGCTTTAGCCCCAGGTGCTAGCTAAATAGCTCCCATGGTGCTTGTCTACTTGCTAGGGAGCTAGCTAGCTAGCTAGCTAGAATCAATGGCTAAAGCCAAACTGTGTCAGGGTTTTAACTTTCTGGACCTGGATGCCACCTCTGATAACTGTAGATAATGAATGCCTTCATGTCAAGTAGCCTGCCATATGTTAATCTGCCAAGCCGATAGAGTGCAGCACTGCGCCACCCCAGTTTAGGGACAAGTAAGTGTTCGCCTCCGGCCAGCAGGGTGCGCCGGCTTGCCGCTGACATTGCCGCCATAGAGGCAGAGATGGGAAATGTACTGAAATGCTCTACTTGAGTAAAAGTACAATTACTTGTGTATAAAAACAACTTTGGTTAAAGTCAAAGTAGTCACTCAAATAGTTACTCAAGTAAAAGTAAATACGTAAAGGCAATGAAACGCACTTGCGGAGTAGGAATAAAAAGTGTCTATGTTTCCTCCTACGTCAATTTGAAAGATATTAGCTAATGGAGCAAAAATGGGTATAGATCATTAATGTAGTTAATTACTGATTCTCCAAAACATCCATCCATCCATGTATGGATGGGGAAAAAAATACATTAAGACAGTTTATGAGTGAAATTGGGCCATCCCGGCCGTATTATCCCCTTTTTTTAAATATACATTTTAAGGTAAATACTTATCGCAATACATGGGCTGATTGCTATCTCACTGGTTGACATCTGCACCATATGTTCAGGCTCGTCCCCAATTCCCGGGCCATGCGGTCCTTTCCTGCAGGTCGTTTATATCTCTCTCCCATTTCCTAGCGTATCTTCAGCTGTCCTGTCGATTAAAGGCTAAAAGCCCCCCCCCCAAAAAAAAAATTATATATCGCAATACGTATCGGATCGCCACCAAAGTATTGGGATACGGATTGAATTGTGACAAGAGTGTATCGTCCCAGCACTAGCATGTATTGTGTAAAACAATTAGCACCACTTTATGTAATACAGTATGTATTAAATGTGGTAGACTTTGTTTCGGACATTCAGATAAACAAGTGTTAAAAAAAATAAAAAATAAAAAATAAAACCTTGTTCTATGGTGCAGAGCCTAATGTCAATATTCAGAAATAGATTTTGTGTGTTATACTGTACCTGTATCCACTGTCATCACTCATCTGCTTATTTTACCAGTCACAGTTTACTACAACTAACATGTGTCATATCCTTGAAGGGAAGGCATTATGAGCAGGCTGTCATGACACATGACTGTGTTCTCTACCAGGACTAAGGGGCACCTTCCAAGGGATATGGCCACCACAAGATTTAATATTTTCATACAAACAAGCACCACTGCTGAAGAGAGTTTGCCACAATAGCTACGGGAATCGGCAAAGCCCAAAGGTCGCCAGCATTCTTTCTTCGTTTATGAATCAAGTAATTACGTTTACACTCAACTGACTTGTAGGACAATTACTATCCCGTGTAACTCAGGTCTAATTGTGTACACTGAACGGAATGTCAAACTTAACAAACGTTGATGTTGGAGTCTTTCGGTGTGTTATATTATAGTACAATACATACACTAGGGCTGGGGGGAAAAAAGTCAAACAAGTTGGTTGGGTCGACCACAAAAATTGGTCGACGCAAAATGCATGTGTCGAAGCTATTTTAATAATAAAAAAACAAAAACATATTTGTGGCACCTGGAAGTTGCCGGAACCAATATTTCGTGTTTCTGCACGGACACTTTTTGCTGCCAGACTCCGACCAGCATTCACCACTACTAACTAAGATGCTTCTTAGGGATTGTTTGTGGTCTCTTTAGACTGAAAAGGGAGAAAATTAGCATCAATACATGTCTTATGTTTGTAACAAAACAATCTGCGTCAAAATCACTAAATCAATAAAAGAGTTCCAATGAATTTATTGGAGCCAAACACACGGCCCTACATGCGTCAGCAACAGGAAGGCGGTATCTACTATAGCAGGGGTAGGGAACCCTGGTCCTCGAGAGCCACTGCCTTGCCTGTCTTCCATGTCTCCCTCTACCAACAGAGCTGATTTGAGCAACAGAATCATTATCTGGCTTCTACAGAGCTTGTTGATGAGCTAATAATATGAGTCAGCTGTGTTGGAGGAGGGAGACATGAAAAACAGGAGGGACAGTAGCTCTCAAGGACCAGGGTTCCCTACACCTGTACTATAGCATAGAGCAAGACTCACTCCTCCTGATACGTCTTTTTATTTCACTCCTCCAAGTCGCGTTCAGGCTAAGCTATCCAGCATTTGCCATAAGGACTATTACTACGGTTTTACGCCACCAAATGTGCAATAACCGAGCCAAAAAACGCGGACCTTTACTTTGCAATACCATTGGCTAGGTTAGCATTCACAAGTAGCATTATCAAGTAGAAAGCTACAAAAGCGCGGACGTTTATGGATTTACAATGGGATAGAACTATAGAAAAACACCAGGGTGACGGCGCGGGAGCATAAAGTAAGTTATTTGAAAACTGAATTGGGAAACAAATGTGGGTGGTTGAGCTCCCTCAGAGTGCAGCACTGTGGTTGGTTAATTATTTTCCCCAGTAATGTTTCTACAAGAGTGGACCACAGCTGTGCCTCCAGGCGAGGGTATAAGTCCGCACTCCTCGGTGGGGGCAACGAGGCTGACCACATACTGTCCTTGTCTAGATCAGCTCACGACTGCTGAATAGGGTCCGTTTACACAAGCGCCTCCCGCCTGTGTTTACAGTTAGTACACATTTTTAATTTTCCATGTCTAAACTCTTCACATGTTTATTTTGTCTCTCTCTTACTGTGAGGTTTACGGGAGTAAATCAAATGATCCCAGACCGAAGGTTAGACTGGGTCAGAAGCAAGCCCATAACACACAAATTCATATGAAGAAAACTTTCACAACACGTTCCTGTCAAATACATTGTTGGTCTGATATGACACCTAAGAGGAGGGGGAAGCTGTGCACCTTATTGCGCTAATTCCCCTCAGCTCTACAAACAAAACAGGCAGGATGTGTCTTAGAAGCAGGGACATGGATTATTCTTCACATACTGGGAAAGAACGTGAAAAGGGGTAAGGAGACGCCAAAGAGAATTGTGAGACTCAAGGGATGGGGAGGAAAAAGCTGCCTGATGGGGTGTTGCTTAATCCCCACAAGCATCCATATATTGCTTTACCACTTTTCTCTCCCACTGCTTGTAAAATGGCACGGCATGTAACATGTTCTTTAGGCCCTGAGAGTGTCTACAATCATTTGGTACACGGCTTTATTTGACTATTGACCAAGGTTGGCAAATTTTTAGGTAGATTACTATGAACCAACTTGTACAGTACATGACCAAAAGAAATACAGAATCCAACATGTTCGTTTTAAGCTATCTGACATAAAATTTTGCTGTAACATAAAAGTTTGAATCCTTTTCGGGGATTTGGGGGAAAGAGAGCTAGTGAATAGAAAGCCCAGAATTCAAATAATACATTTGTTTGACAGGAGCCATTCTATACAAGAGCAGACAACAAATAGAGGCGGAAACTGACTTCACAAACTAAGGTTTGTGAATATACAGTATGGCTAAAAAAAAGACAATGCAAGAAAGAAACAAGATCAATCATTCTTGTGTTTTTTTATGCAGCTGTAGGACAACAAGGAGCTATCACTAAATGTTATTAGCAATGACACCTGATTTTCTCTTTAAAAAATAGGGATGGGCGAGTACCAATAGCAGGTATCGGTATCGGGACGATATCAGGCCACATTTCATGGTGTTGGTACTCGCGACGGATATTGATACTGGGGGAAACGACCATTTTTGTTCCGTCTCGTTCGTTTCCTGTGTGTCTCCTTATGAGGTAACAATTGTTCGTTTCATTACTTCCGGCAGCACCATTGCTGCATGTGTTACTCAGAGTAAGTAAGTACTCTTGTTATGAGCAATATCACCTATATCTGTGGTTCAATGTGTGTTATTTATGTTTGTAGCTCACATAACTTCGCTGTGTTTTTTGCCTCGTATCATGTATCATAAATACTAATGTATCTGTACTTGGTATCGGTGAGTACTGAAGATTTGATTATCGTATCGGTATTAGTCTAAAAAAAGTGTTATCGAACATCCCTAGTTAAAAATTAAGCCAAAGGGAGTTGTACTTATCAATGTACAGCATTGTATGCAGAATGTGCTATATAAATAAAGTTGATAAATAAAGCATTCCCTTGGTTAAAAATGTATGTTTTATTTTGTCTTAGACCGAAAAATAATTCTGTCAGGAACTTTGTGGCCTTTAAAATAAGTTTTAATTATTTATTTATTTATTTATTTTTGTGAATGCTCGTGCATCAGAAGAGGAATTTGCTGATTCTTTCAGCTAAGGTTGAGGGCCAAGAAGTTAAAACCAAATAGGGCAAAGGGATCTGGCGAGCATGCGGTCATCTCTGCATAACGCTGACCTCTGAGCCCTCACCCCATTCCTCTCCTTCTCACACAGTCTGTGAACACCACAGCGGCGTAAGAGCCTCATTTAGGAGCATAGAAAGAAAGGCAGAACTCTCTTTCTCAGGAAGATTAGTGGCTGTCCCCTTGGAGTAGGCCTTTGGATAGAGCAAGGAGTGGGGAGGAGGGCATTGTTTTTTTTTTCTTTCTCTGGGACATTTTTCTCTGCCAAAGGGGCCGTGACCTGCTCCAGAGCGCCCTCCGGAGAAACACGGTTAAGCGCCTGAGCTGCATCTGAAATGCAGCCACGATACCGTGATTAACACTCCAAGCTTTATCTGAAAGCCACACTCTACTCCGAGCAACAGTCATTATACACTTCTTCATCCATCTGCGTTATACCTAACACTCAGAAGGAGCAGCATATTGAATCAGTGTTCATGTTGTTGAAGTAAAAGAAGGATGGGATGCTGCATGGTGTGTTGTGGTGCACCACATCGGTACCCTCCCCAGATACACAACAGCTATGAATAACAATGCAGATACGTACTACAAAATGCTTTAATGCCACATTAGATTAGTAATTGTCATGAAAGTAGTGCAACAGATCATCTTTGATCAGTGATCTGTACAGATCATGGACCACAGTTCGGGCCGCACATGGCCCCCGAAAAAAAATTGCCCAAAGGCGTCCACGTGAAAACAAGTGTTGATTATATCAGCCATTTTTAAATTTAGTCTCAGTTTTAGTCCGATTTCAACTTCCAATTTCCTATTTGTTAGTTTTTATCATAGTTAGTCAACCTCATCCCATTTTTATTTAGTAACCTTTTAGTGGACTATAAGTCGAGCATTTTAGTCTTTATTTTAGTTAAAGAAAACAATGTTATTCATCTAATTTTAGTCAACAGAAACTTTCATAATTTTAGTCTAGTTTTAGTCATTTTACCCTTATACATCTAAATTTTAATATATTATTATATATTAATTTTAATATTGTACAAGAAAACTCCATCAGGAATGAAGAAAGGGTACGCATTTTTTCATGAGAGACTCATTGAAAAGGGGACTATCTAAACAGCTCCATGTGCGTGTATGTCGCCTAAGGTCAGAAAACGTTTATGAATGGTCACCAATATTCACCCACACATCTCTACGTCTTATGCCCAAGTTCAACCTCTGAAAATATCAAAACAATCGCCACAGTATTTTGGATTATATTGGCATTCAGCCTTCCTTCCCATAGACCCTCACTATAAAAAGCTTAACGTGTTAACTACGACCAATCGCCACCAAAATTGACATGCACGTCTAACTTAAGCCCACAGCAATCTCTTAAAATAGCAATATGATCAGCTTTATAGTTTGAATTTTATGGCCATTAAGCGTTTTCCTCATTAAGAGCAAGACCGTATATGCCTATAAAATCCAAAATACTGCGTCGATCGCTTTCATATTTTCAGAGATTACTGTGGGCATACGTAGATATATGCATGTGAATTGTGATAACGATTGGTCGTAGTTTTCTGAAATAAAGCCACGTACGAGCTTTGTTTTTTATTTCCCCCGACACAGTCTCTCGTAAGGTAAGAAGGTAACTGCTAACTGTTGGCCTAATTCATAATAAGGATATAGAAGACGTTATTTAAATGTGTTTTCAATTATGATGATAGTAACGTGTGATGTGTGTGGGTGTTTTTGTACGGGTGTCATAATCCCAATATGTCCTGAACAGCCACATTTTCGGTGGAGCTCGTTTGTTTGCGGCATCGATCAAACACCTCGTGGTGTTTTCCAAGGGAAAAGACTTGGAACAGCGTCTGAGGTGAAATGCTACCGTACACTTGCGTGCTGCCCTTTCGTAATAAAATGTGGTCCTTCGACTCTTCCTCCCGCTGAATCGCTCGAACCCACTTCTGTTTTAGTTCCGTGTTGCAGGGAAACAAATGAAATTAAAGTGCAAGGCTGCTTAAATAAAGTTTAAAACGCATGAAGAGCATCCCGGTGCGATAAAGTGCCTTTTATTTTAAGCTTGCGGCATTGTTACAATCGCTGTGCAATACACCGGAAGTCGTGATCCACAGCGATTACATATTTCCGGCCACAATATGCGTAAGAGTGAAAAAGCAAGTATTCTGACAGCTGTTGCTTGTTGTTATTTTTTTTTACATGTTTAAAGGTATTTTTCATTCATTAAAAAAAAAATTTCATTCTATGAAACATTTTTGCCCATTAAATAAAAAAAAGTCAACTCAAAATGTCAAAAATGGGTGTTTAGAATTAGGAACACAACTGGAAGTGCAATATAAGGCACGATATCGTCTTCTTTTGATCTTTTTTTTAAATCCAAAAAGTGACCCAGTCAAATCCGTGATTCGACTTGTGAGTTCGAGAGATGGATGGATGGATGGATGGATGGATGGATGGATGGATGGATGGATGGAGAATCAGTAGTGGCCTTGTTCAGACTGAGAATATAAGGCCGTAAAACGAGTCACAACAGCTGTAATTGAAACTGACCTAATAGGTGACAAACACAGCACACATGATCTAGTATTTGTTGTTAAGTATGGAAGTAGGCATGTTTTTTTCCACAGTTTTCCATTTAGAAAGGGTTTGATCGTTTACTGTCTTGGAAGCAGGCACCTTATCTGAACATATGTTACACTGACATAGTTAAGGCTCAGGTTAATGCAGGCTTGTAAATCCCCCGGGCTTTGGAGTCAGGTTGCAAGTGACAAGCTTGTGGAAGCAAGCCCTGTAGCTATGAGAAAGATGCAGGCTGTCCCACCAAATGCAGGGTCCCATTTACAACCATTAACGAGGCTTTAAGAAAGCAGTTTGAATCTTATCTCACAGACTAGAGCTAACCTGCACTTTTTGTACTTGCAACTCAAAGCATTCTTCATTACTGACCACATATATACACAGTACATGTCTTAATGTTCCAACACATAGAACAGCTAAAAGAGAACAAGGCATGCCTTCTTAAAAGTAAAGAAATGAGAGTGTGGATGAAAAAACAATGCTCAATGCTTCTGTTGTTATTGTATTTTTTTTCTTTTGTAAACTTGTAGACTTTAATGTAGTCTCTGTGCTTTGGACTTGATATTCCCAAACACAACTAACCTAAATAATGAGTGCCCATTTAAGAAGAATGTCATCTTAAAAGGGATTCTTGATGTATACACATTTGCTCTATTTCCTTAGCACATGAATGCGTAAAAACTGGATCATACAACGAATAAACTAAATGACAACAAAAGCAGGGCAAGTGTCTAAGGACAATCAAATGTTCTACTTTTTGTTTCCCCCCGAGTGTTTAAGTCAGCTTTATGACGGTATGAATGATTTGCTCCTGCAGTAGCCCTTAGATGAAGCCTGTGTGTCTCTCTGAGGGCTTTCAAAGTCTACAAGCTGGGTCCACTAGCAGCATTTAGTAATTTATAACACGGGTACCTCAGAGGCATGAACAAGGTCCTACGACCTCGTTAAGCCCAGTTTTCGTCATATATTCGCTAATGAAAGCATGAGCTCTCGTCTTTTCATTATGTTTATTTTGTGACTTTGACCCAGCATGCACCCTCTATGTTACATCACATCCCCCAAATAGTTGTTGATATGTGAGCATTACTTTTTGTCAGTGGTGCAAGTTAATGAAATGTCATCCCCTATAGAGCTACACGACGTGCAATGGTCATACATATAAATAATTAATTTCCAAGCTAGTTAGATATTTTCTTTGCTTGAAAATACTTGTAGACTCTTTGTTGAGGTGCCAGGGAGGGTGCACTGAAACGCCCTACTTTCAACCCCGCATCCCTAAACAATTAAAGCTCATGGCTATTCTTGTGGCAGGCCACCAAGATCATCATTAAGAAAAAAAATTGCTAATACCACAATATCATATGACATCATTTGCATTTCAAAGGCCCTTCCTTTTTCTGACTTTATCTGGGGCCTCAGATACAACATGTCGTCCACTGCTAAGCCAGCCTGTTTTAGTAATTCATGAAATGTACACTCGGGAGGTGAGAACAAGGTCTTTCGAACTCATTATAGCATTTTTTCATCATCTCCTCTCTGACATCTCTAAATGATGCAGCCCCCATCTCTTTTCATGTATCGCCCAATTGCTTATGCGAGTCATCGTGTTTTACATTATGCTCATTGCACAGTGGAACACGATTCTACAGGAAATAGAAACGTGATCTACAATATATTTGTGCGTGGAAATGCAGTAAAACTGTCTAGTTTTCCACATAGTCAATATTTTTTTCAATTTGTAGACAAAAGGCATCATAAGAATTTTGTACCTCTGGATGTGGGAGAGGGCTTCTTTGGAATTTCTGAGAAGCTGCTTCCATCCAAACCGGGGCCCTTGCACTCCTTCTTCTCAGTGGCAGTTGGAGCTGATGTCTCCATGCTGCTCCTTCAATGTCCGACAACCTGAACAGAAGGAAGGACAATTCTGGTTGGGTATTGATGGTGCAAGCAATAATACATTTTACAATTCTAGCTGTAAATGTTGGTGGTGTAGTGATACTGTACATAGCACAATTTCCTGCCCGAGAGATCCAATTCTCAGCTTTGAACAGTCCCAAGCCCAGATAAAAATAAAAAATAAAAAAAATGGGTGGGGTGCACCATGAAGGGCATTCAATGTATAAACTGTGCCAAACAAATCATGCGAGTAATTTGTTGTCATTCTTTGTCATCTCACGGGACAAGTCAAAAGTTGCAACATAATTGCGGCATTAACTCATTCAACCCAAAAATGTGTAAAGACGTAATTTAATACTTTGTCCTTCACTCCCAAAAACGTTGTTTTTTTATGCAAGAGCTTTGATGCAGCTTCTGACATGAAGAGGTGGCTTAAAGCAATGGTAGTTATTACAAAAAGCGGCCAGCAGGTGGCAGCAGAGTATGAGAGGTCAGCCAGGGCTATGTTGCAGCAAGTTCTTTTTGACAGTGTTTTTACCAGGAATGTGATTATTGATGAAACTTAGCTATAGTCTAATGCTAATTTCTGCAAAACAGATACAAAGATACAGATACACTTTTTTTTCCTGCTGAAAGAAGAGACTCGAATCTTTCTTTTGGTTCAACGTTGAAGCTGGGAGTGAAGGGGGTTGCTTCAGTGAAAATGGCTGGGAGTGAATGAGTTAATATTGTGACCTGCGGAGAGTATCCAATTTAAAAAAAAATCACTTCAACACAGTGTTTCGCTGTTTCACCTAACAGTTGCATAAATTACTAAGGGGAAAAGGTTTTGCGTTTTTCTTACATAATTGAGAAGGCAAGAGCAGATGTAATTTAATGTTTACATGGTTATTTCATTATGGTTGTCGACATATTTATTCTGTCAGTGTAAATAATGTCAGGTCAACCCCTAAACACACATGGGTTTCTCAGTTTGATGTAATGAGTTCACAGTGCTCGCTCTGTTCCAATTGTAGATGTGAGTGGCCCTTAGTGCTGAGGTTTTAGCCGCACACTGTGTCAATACCTCTTCATGTGTGTGTGTGAATGGACTGGTGACGTGGCAACGTGCCACTTGTTTGACTTGGTAGGATCATTCTCTGCTAAAAAGCAAACATGACTTGGTGCATTCCTGGGAGTAAAGCAATCCACACTGTCATGCAAGCTGCTGGTCATCATTTATTTTCAGACACTTGTGCCAAAATGTCTGCACACGTTGGCACCTTGTTGCAAAGAGGGAAAACATTTCAATGAGACTAACTCGGCCTGCTGTGGAATTGAACAACAACAACAAAAAATACAAAACATAAGAAAATCTATCTAAAATTGTAGATAGAGAATAATGGGTATTAAAAGTTCATATCACAAAACTATCCCGGCTGTATTATCACACTCTTTCTATGCGCTTTTGTACATGAGAAACATAGTTCTTATTTTGTTTTGACTTTTGTTTTTTAGTTTGTTTTAATTCCTTTTTACAGCAGGTTTGTTAGTTTTTATTATTTTTTGTTTTAGTTAAGTTTTTATCAGTTTGCGTTATTAACATATGTTCAATTAGTCAAGTGAAAGTTAAAAAAAATATATCAATAAGTATTGTGTAATGAAACAAGTAAACTACAATTCTCAAATGGCTAGTTGACCTCCCTTCTTCTGTACGGACATACAATACCGAAATAAATACTGTACATTTAAAATGAACCCTGAAAGCTTATGTGTGATACAAATTGACCAAGACGAAAACGTACATTTTTGCTACAATTATGTTTGGTTTTAGTTAGTTTTATAAAGATAGATGTAGTTTAATTTTTTTAAAGAAATTACCTTATTATTTTATGTCATTGAAACAAATACTTTTTCAATTAGAGTATTAATTATCTTGTTAACTAACAATAATAACCTTGTTCACAACAATCTCCTCTCTTATGGCTCACAAAAATGTAATGAAAACAGGACAAAGGTTAGCAAATTAGTGAGTGATAAATGTGCACAAAAACATAAAATGGAGCATAACTAGATTTTGAAAAAGAAAAAAGGACATTTACTTAAAGTCTGATTAAGTTTTCACATTGTCTATCACGGTACCCAGAGCTGCGGAGCCCGAAGCTCAAAGGCCCACTACATTGACCGTACCCTCATTTCCGGTGAAGAAGAAACTTTCCAATTTTCCATCACCCTGTCGACATTTCAATAGCGATATATCTCGTGGTTGATGTTGGGACAGCTTGGGTCAGTGAGAGCGTGGGTTTGATCCCAGGCCAGTATGACTATGTCAAAGGCAAGATACTGAACTGCCCAGTTGCTCCTGATGCTGTGTCATCAGTAGTCAAAATGTAAAAAGCTTTGAGGGCCTTGTAAGGAGGAAAAACTATATAAATGAAGTACCATTTACCAGAGTGTGTAGTTTGAGTTACATTTTTAACACTGACACTACTAGTGCAATAAAGTCATAAGTGTTTAAGAGTTAAGTGTAGTTTGGCAAATATTGGAAAAAATATTGGCGCATAATAAAAAGTGTAAGCTCTGATCACTCTCAAAATACACACAAGAACTAGAAGAATCAAGACAAGGCCAAAACATTATTTGAGGCTTATGTGTTTTATTTTTACTGTAAATGTACTAAATACAATGGAATTTTTAAAGTTAAAAGACTGCAACATTTTCAGTTAAACCTATTTCTGTTGATATAAATACCTGTGTAAATAGGGACATTCATTAATGAATGTATTTATTTATTATTATTTTTAACTGAATATTTTGGGAATCTGTCTCAGTTTCAATTTCTATGTCGTGTTAATATAAATGCAGCATGACAAAGGTCTTTGTGAATGTAGCTCAACCTCCAATTTCTGATATCAAATTGTTCTTTATATATCACAAACTAGTTGAGATATACTGCTGGTCACAATTTCTCTTCAATTGCTTCAAGATTCAATTATTCGATTAATTACACACATCTGCAAAGATTTACAGCAATTAGTGTGAATCAATTATGGCCATCCCTTATTGGATTAGCTGCATTTTTATTTCAGATGTGAGGTTTTGTAATGAATAATGAATTATTTTAGTTGTCTGTGCAATTGATACTATTTTCAGTGAAGTACAATGAGAGTGGTAGTGGTCTTAGTGGTATGTCACCTCCCTAAGTGGTAGGTAGATTCCTTGTCTAAAAAAATTATAGGGCCATATATAAATATATTTTTTTTAAAAGGTGGGGGGCAATATTCAGAGAAAAAAACTCATACATTTGTCACTTTATTCAGTGGCAAATTTGCCACTTTATAAAGTGGCAGAAAAAAACCTCTGAAACTTAGGAGAAATACACGTAGCGTAGCTATAGTCTAATGTCAGTATTTGTTGGTGGTTAATGGGACACTGTTTACAAAATGAAAAGGCAGGATGGAGACGGATTCATTCTTAATTTAAACTTAACTCATCATACACGGCAGCGAGATGGACAACACTTCCTGATCCCCTATCAGCTGGCTAACACTAACCAATCAGAAGCTAGCATACTTTAGGTAAATGCAAGTGAATGTGAGAGAGTAGCAGTTTCGATATACAGTGGAACCTCAAAGTTTGAACATCTTGTAACTCGTACAAATCGGACTTCAACTAAAAAATCTGAGAGAAAAATGCCTCAGAGTTTGACCTCATTTTTGGAGTTCGAACACCCAAGCAAAGCAAGCTAAGCTGAATGTACTTTGAAAACGGGTAGCCAAGTGAAGCCGAGCAAAGCCGAGCAATGCCGAATTCTCATGTTGTGGTAGTTGAGACGATGCACTGCTCATTTCCAGTCAGATCGTGAATACTCCTGGAGGTGCTCCATACTCACGAGTGCATTTTGATTTTTCCATGACAATTTTCTTTGCCATGGACCCAAAGAAAGACAACAATGCCAGTGGCAGCAAAGAAAAACATACAATGCTACGAACCACAGTGGAATTAAGAAGATTATCGCGCCATTGTAACTACCGTGACTACTTCTGTAAATACTGGCACGAGCCCTTAGCTGTTCAACAACGTGCCTGATGTTAAACACACGCAAGGACTGCTTAGTAGTCTAACAATATGCCCAATGTAAAATACACAAACTCAGCACTGAACTAAAGCTAGCATTAACATAGCATTTATCATCCACTGATGCCATCACACCACAATAAAAAAGGTAAGGTATTTTTTATTGTTTAAATACTGTACACAGGGTGTAAATGTAAAAAACATAAATAGAAATTAAAATAGGAATTTTGTGTTTTTGGAGCTTGGGAGCATATTAATTGCATTTACATTATTTCCTATGGGGAAAATTTTTTCGTAGGTTGAACAATTCGGACTTTGAACAATTATGTTCAAACTCCGAGGTACAACTGTATCAACTTAGCTACTTGTACAAAAAAAATACTAAAATGTATGAATGTGTAAATAATAATTCTGGAAGTAAATATACATTTTTGACAAATTAACTTAAATGCTTGATCCTTCCCTTTGTCGCTGGCAGTACCCAACGCTTCAAAGAGCGAATGCTTAACATCATATGGTTAATCTCTGCTAAAGCAATACTATCTCCTTCTTTGAAAATCCGACCGAAAAGTATTGGCACAAAAATCCGAGTAGTACGCTACGTGTATTTCTCGTAAGTTTCAGAGTTTTTTTCTCATAAATCTGCCATTTTAAAAACTCACAAATTTGCCACTTTATGAAGATGCAAATTTGTGAGTTTTTCTCTCGCATATCTACCATTTTAAAAAGTGGCAAATTTGCCACTTTATAAACTCACAAATTTTCCACTTTAAAAATAGTTTTTTTCTCAGAATATTGCCCCCACGCTCTAAAAAATATCTATTTATATGTGGCTTTAATACGGCCTAGTAGATATAAGAAACCAGACTCACGGTCAAGTAATTTACAATTCATAAACCCTTTCTAACATTTGATTATTTATAGAGGATCACCACCTCCAATTTTTCCCTCTCCCCCTTTGTCTTCTCGTCACCCTCGCCTGAGACTTGTGTTAAAACATGCTGTGTGTTTTTCTTAGAGCCTCGTTCAGTTTCAAGTGTTTCTCTCCTCTACTACCGTTCAACGGCTCCCCTTTCACCAACACTGAAAGGAATGAAAACACAGATCAAAAGAGGCCCTCTCATTTTGAAGATATCCAGGCTTCTTACTTTCTTCCTGCCTATCTTTCAGTCAGCGTGATCCGCATGCTGGTAGACTCTTTTTCCCGACAGCACACACGTTCTCGCTAGCTGCTGCTACACACACTGCTCATTTGACAAGCGCAGGAGATGGATAGCAAAGGTCTGCCACCTGCAGACCTCCCCACTCAGGTTTCTGAAGGTGACAAGTATGCAGGTTATCAAAACAGCATTCAAAAGTCAAAATATAGCTTTGTTTTACATACTTTTGTGTCTTTATCATATTGGCTTCAACTCAAGCTGAAGGATGAGGAGCGATTATGTGTCTTTACATCTTTTTTGTTTTTTGTAGAAAATGTTTCCTAATTAACGATAATGAAAAGAATTGACTGCACTTTGTAAACTAGCCCTGTGCATAGCCAAATCTCTTCAGATGTGTCAAACATTCCAAACTCCCCAGCACCCTTTTGGAATGGATTAGTCATGACAGCCATTATAATTTACCTTTGAATAAGATTCACCGCGTCCATGGTAAAGGTTTGATTAACCTTCTGCTTAGTTAAGGAGCCATTTGGTCATGGCTGAAAGAACCCAGTGTCGACTGTTGGTATGTGACAACCCACGAAACGGACGACAGAATAGTTCTTTTGCAGGCCAATCTCCTCACAGGAGGGTTGCTGATAGCGAATAATAGCTTTGGACAGCTTTCAAATGCTCCTTTCACTTGTGGTACACACATCATCAATTTTACAGCTGATGAACTAAGGTTCTTAACCCTTTTTCGGGGTTATACTTTAATGTGCAAAATAAAGGCATGCCTCGACCAACACATTTAATTTACATGCGGACAGGTGTCGAGAGAGCAGTATACAAGCCTGAACAAGTAAATTTTTCAAGATCCGGTTCCAACCCAAGCCATTAAATACTGTGTACACCAGGAAACCTGATCAAACCCACTCAAATAAGATCCACTATCTCACATGCTACTTGAAAATCATTATATCAAATTTATAATTATTATTAGGGATGTTCGAGGCCACTTTTTTCAGACCAATACCAGTACAGGTACTCAATTCATGAGTCATCACCAATACCAATACCAAGTGCCAATACCACTAGTACTTTAGATACATACAATTTCCCCCAAAAAAGCAACAACAAATCATTTTAAAGAAATACCCACAGATGTGTCAAGCTAGAGTTTTCTATTGTTTTTCATTTTTGAGATATCGTTTGATGATTTTGGCGTATTCTTTTTTTAACCACCCTGTATTTTGAATGGCATTTTATGTATCAAAAGTACTTGTGTCATGGGTATCAGGATCAGTGTCTACTCAACTGTTGAGTACTCGTACTGGTATTGGTCTGAATTTTTTTTATCCTACACTATTGTATTGCTGATGATGGAACATAGCAGTAACAGAGTAATAATAGGAATATTGTAGTTTTCTGTCAGCAGCACTAAGACATTGCTTCTTTCAAGAATGTTTATTTAGAAAAAGATTACTGGCCGTACCCAATGGCAACAACAAAAACAAATTGTCTTTGTCCTAAACTGGTCTTCTCTGCTCTTCTTGGTCTCATTCATTTGCCACACAGACTCATTGTTTCCTGGTTCCCCAGCAATCACCAGCCAATTCAAGATTCAAGTTGTCATATGCACAGTTAAAAAACAACAACAGTATTTCAGATCAATTAAACTTTTACTTTGATTGTCTCCCTAACCTTTCACAAATAATATAAAAGGTTAAAATCAAATCAAAATAAATTCATTCAAAACCCTCAAAATTACTTACTGGCATCATATCTGAATCACCTTGTATATTTCAGACAAAATACAGCTGCTGATGTATATACCCTCAAATTATCAACTCTGACCAGCACAGATGCGTGCCTAAAACTGTGCAAAATTTTATAAGTGCCCTTTAATTTACCCTACCATTTGTTCTCTCAATGTGAGCACTGCTCGCTAACCAAATACTTCCTTCTTTAGTTCATGTTAAGTCCTTACTTCCAGTTCCAAGCAAGCAACTAATTTGAAAACCACAATCTAAAACTTTGTTGTATGGTTTACCACATTGTAAACTGTATTCCTACCAGCTACCAACATGATTCAACAGCATATATTTTTGAGCTAGAATTAGTCTTTCAAACAGCCAGTCAATCTGACCCTCTGTCCTTCTATCTCTCCATTATTGCAATTGTCCTTATCAGTAATTTACAGAAAATTCTGAGTAATGAGCCAATCAGGATTTTTGGACTCACTCATTAGTGAGTTTAAATAAACGGATAACTGACTTGCTACCCCCGTAGTAGTCTTTTCAAAGCGCAATTCAAGACTCTGAAGAGTCTAACGACTGTACGTAGTCTTTGCCCAACAAGATATAGTGTTTCCATGCAAAAATATACACCCTCAGTCCTGCAGGGTTTTGGATATTCCCCTCCTCCAACACACCTGATTCTTATGATCAGCCCTTGAGGACCGAGTGTACCCAACCCTGGTAAATAAAGTCTATTGAACAGATAATAATTTATGTCATGTAACAGGCATCTAAAACAGCAGTGGAAACTTCCCCACGGATGAGTTCTTACCCCACCCCTGAGTCTAACCTTCCTTGCGAAGCAATATCCTGTCGTTGATCTCTTTGTCTGCCTGAACCAACTGAAAACAGATGTGAAGCTAATGGGATTCTACCACACAAGGAATCTACAAGGATGCACTTTTGAGGTTTTATTTTCAATAATTCCTAAAGGTCAATGATTAAGAACTGTTGCTGGTGAAACAAACAAAACAAAAAAGCATCATATTACTGTCCCCAAGAATGAAAAAAAAATCATATTTTCCAATAAACCTTTATAAAAAATTTGAGGTGTCAAAATGTTTGCGTTAATTTTGAGTTCATTTAAAGTTCCTTTAGCGGCACAATTTTTTTTAATGCACGATTAATGACCGCCCCTTCTTGGAAAACCTGTACTTGGGTAATTCCAGTCACAATGCAGCAGACACATACACGTCAAAATTTAGCAGTTATAAATTTAATAATAATGCATATATATTTGTGGGGACTGGGGTCAAATGTATTTTACAACTTTAAAAATGCGTTACATTTTTTTACAAGTTACTTCATGTGGAAGATTTGATAGCTCTTAATATGAAAAGAAAAATGCAGTGAGCTGTCACCAACGTCTTACAAATGCAATTATGAAAAATTACCTAGACACAAATCATTATCACACTTTTTTACAGTACAGTACATATTTTTGATTTTAACTAAATTTTATGAATTATGAGGAAATTACTGTATCAATGCCTAAAAGATGCAGCCATATTTCTATTAGTTGAACATTTTTTCCACTTTTATGTTAACAAGATCATGAAAACTTAGGAAAAAAAATATTTTATTGTACATTTAGAACAGATGTGAAATTTGCAATTAATCGTGAGTTAACTATTGAAGACATGCAATTAAAATTACAATTTCTAATCGACTGACAAACCTTAAAAAAATCAAATGACCAATATTTACAATATACTGTATACTAAAAATGAACGCCAAAGAAAACAGACTTCAGCTGTTGAAAAGCAGACAGAGATTCCCAGCATTCTCAACTACAACCTGGAGCCTCGACCAGGAACACCTAAACAAGTGATTGAATTGATACGAAGTTGTATAACATTTTGAACATGGACTATTTATGAGTTAGAACCTTGTGAAGCACAAAGTGCAGCTTCAAATCGTATTACTAGAATTCTACTACTTTCATAAAAACCTAAGTTACAAAGCCTCTATTTTTGTTGCAATGCTTCTGTTTTGTGTGTCATATTTTGTTTGTTCCTTTTACCAAAATACTAATAATACTGATAATCAATGAAAGAGCCATTTCGTTTGTGTACATATGGGTTGCGGAGTTGACCGTTTGGTGTCGCTGTTGTATCTCTTCCTCTGTTCACATGCCTATTTAAGTTGCAGGTGCTCATCCTCATCCAGGTGAGTAAGACAGGGGAGCAATACAGTTTTTTGACCGCATGAGTAGGTGACCTTGTGTGTGAAAGGTTCAAAGGTATTTATGTAGCACTTGGTGACACTTGGACAATTAATAGCGTGAGTAAATAAACATCTTAAATGCATCATCAAAGGACTTGTAATTCCATCAAAGCGAACAAGCGCATCAAACATTACGGTCATTACAATTGTTATAAGAACGTTTCATAATATATACTATATACTATACTAATACTAAGAAATACTATTTCTTTTTACACAATACACTACTTTAAAGACCCATTGTGTAAGTGCCATCTAGTGGTCAAAGAATAGCATTAGAAGCACACAGGAGCATGCACGCTACAGTGGCTCAGAAAGACCACATTTAGCATGCCTACCACCAAATCTTTATTGTGCGTGAACAACGAGCATCTCGGCGAGCGACAACGACTTGGCAACCGTTGTGAAGCCCGCCCGGCGAGCGATGCCGAAAGACCAAGTGAGCCGGAATTAGCGGGAGTTAGTCAGAGCCGTAGGCCGGAGCGGCTAACAAGAGCGTCCAGCGAGAGGAGCTAGTAAAAAAAAAGAGAGCTAGTAACAGCTCGCAATACCAAAGCAGAAAGTGACAAGCGACGGGCCCGAATCATGGGAGTTAGTGACGACCACTTGCAGGCCCCAGCTGTGGAAGGTAAGCTGCGGTCGACCCATTGGGTCCGACACTACGATTATATATATTTTTAAAATGTGTTTACGGGATACAACATATTTTTTTGCATACTATTGACATAAACAGTCCGTTTTTATAAAGAATGAATTATTAGCTCACCACTAGATGGCTCGAGGGATCACTGAATGTCCCTTTAATGTCACAGTTTAAGTTATGGTATTGTGTGAGAAGTACATACGTGTATACGTTCTGGCACGCATATAGTACAAATATCCAGGCCACAACATGCCTGAGAGAAGAGCAACAGCATGTCATCCTCGATGATTTTACACCAAACTTAAGAGCAACTTACTAGCAACTAATTGAGTCTTAAGATTTCTGGAGGGTTATGAAATAATTTGCAATACATTAACAAAGTGGTGTATAATTCCGAAAAAGTGCATAACTGAGACAATTATAAAGCAGAGTTCATACCAAACTTTTAGAGTTATGCCTTTATGGGCTTTGTGGACTGAGGCACAGCCATGCTGGAGCAGAAAATGGCCTTCCCAAAAGTGTACCCACAAAGTTGGAAACATATAATTGTCAGAGACAAATTTTTTAGACAAACCCAGCCGAGTGAATAACTTATATTAACTTCGGGTGAATAAAACATTAGATATGACGATGTCATGTAAATCTCTCACTGTCATTTTGGTGCTAAGCCAGCGGTGCAATCAGTCGTTACATGAATCAATTGAATTATCAAGCACGGGGTCCTGGGAAACATTGTTAATGACGATAAAGTTTATAGTCAAAGCTACATAAGGTTCAACAAAGTAAACATGTGTTACAGAATGTAACAGCTGACTTAACACTTAAATAACCCTTTGGCTGTGTGTTTAAAGTTACATCTGTCATTGGTGCCATATTGCACACTGCTGACTCGAGCTCGCTGAAACATTTGGCCCTGGTCATTCAACCTAAATGTGTTGTTCACACTCAATCTCGAACCCTCTCAGCTGTTAAAAACAACAGCAAAATCTTCTTTATGTTCAAATATGTTCCAGATGTCAGAAAAGTACATTTTCAGACTGCAGGACAAGACACCACAACATTTCTCCCACGTATCACTTGAGTACATCCCCTTGTTACTGCAGTTTATTTACCACTCTATTAGGAATTCTTGTGAGAGCTGTAGCCCAGCTGTTTCGACTTCCATGTCAGATCTAAGGCGTTTGCTGGCAGGGACACCTTCAAAGTTGTTGCCGTATTTGTGTTCATCTGTGACAACACAAACTGTGAGGAGACCAGGTGAGAGCATTCTAACTCATTTAGACAAGGATCGTGCTGAGCTGGCTTCAGTTAAACCAAACTACTACTTTCAACAAAAATGAAGAGAAGATAGTTTATGTACAGTATACAGGAATACAGTATACAGTGGGCTATAACTGCAGGATATATCAGCATGTTTATAAGTGACAAGGTAGCAACACAGTGTACATACATTTTGTTAAAAACACAGTTTCCTCTCAATTCTATTATTTCAAACATAAAAATAAATATACAAAGTAGCTGTTTTTTATGCTTTTGGATTAGTTGCCCATATCTAATCTGTATTTTGGAAATGGGCTTTCATTAGGTTTGGTTGTTATGTTTAGCATTACTTTCATAGTTTTGATAATTCTTTTTATTCTTCTATATTGCATTTGATATCATGGTGATTTGACACTACAAAAAAATTATAACTTCTTGAAAAAGTTGTTGTCTGTCTATATGTGGTGTGAAACTTTGGAATAATCTTTGCTGACATCACAAACAATGCAAAATTTCACAGATTCAAAATGTTATTTCAACAAATGGTCTGTTCACAATACATTACCAGGCCGATTATCGGCACCGATATTAGGCATTGTGACGAATATCGTATCTGCCTTTTTTCAAAATCTGATGGCCAATAAAAGGTCAAACTAAAACTATTATAATCTCAGGGAACTATTTATTTAAATTTTCAGTTAACTTTATAAGAGATGCTGCTGACCATGGCAACCTTCTGAACTTTTTAAAACAAAGAAATGTGAAAGTTTAAGATTTCAGGATTATTTTAATTTAGGAAAAAACAGAGCTATGGTATTTGCTTCTTAAAATTAACATTTAACTTTTTAAGACGTACTGATAACCTTGGGAGCTCCCTGAACATTTTTTTTTTTTTAGAAATTTAAAATTAAGTATATTGTCTAAGATTTAAAAAAATATATAATTTGGGGTTATCTCATGTTCTTATTTGTTGTAGTGGACACCAGGATAGTAAAGCCGTAACGTGTTGTAAACTTACCAAACTTATATGTACCATTTTTAATATGAACATCATGCAAATCAACTTGTGATTGTGATTGGTTAGCTAAGATCCAATCATGAACCAGACGTGTTGACATCATCCAAATTATACATTTTGTTGGTTTAGACACGTAAATATATGTCCACTGCAAGCACCTATGGGTCCGAAGGGGTTAAGGTTAGTATCAGGGTAGCGAATATTGTAATTCGAATGGGAGATATGGGTGGGATTCTTCCCTTTCAGGCAGAATTTGACTTTGTTACCATTTTGCTTTTTGTTAGATTATGACACTGACTGTGTTGCTTTTGCTATTGCCTAAAACAAATTTTAAAAAAAATGAAATGAAATACGTATGAGTCTCTTTTTGGGACTCACTGAGCTAAATCTGGGACCTCAGATAATAATGTTGTGCCATGTGTAAATGTGCACTGGTATGATAATAAAGTTTATAAAATCCAGAGTGAAAACAAACACCCATGCATGCGTGTAGTAGTCCAAAATGTCTTATGAAAGCTTTTGTTTTTTGATCATTAAATCTGTTTGAAAAATGTTTTTAAAAATAGGCACCTGTCAACACTGACCAAATGGCATGGAATTCAGTTCTACCAATGTCAATGTTTTTCCTGGAATGTTCTTTGAGCTCACCTATTGTCACTTCTAAGTTCCGCCAGACATACGGAGACATTTGTACATGTAACATTCATCCAAATTCTGCCTCCTAAGGTTCTTGCATAACATAAGCAAATCTCATTTGCCTCGAGACATGGAGGTAATTCTAGCAACAGACATGTTTTTAGAGAAGAAGAGAAAGTTTGAAGACTAAAGACAACCACATGTCTACTGTAAATCCAAGCGCAACTATGGCTCTCTCATCTCTTGTCTCAAGCGTCTATCCGAGAGGCGTCTGTGGCCTGGCACTTCATCAGTACAAATTAGAATATAGTCTCTCCCAACATATAGATCCACTGGGGGAAAACATCTGTCCAGCTCTTAGGCTGCATTCTGCCTGTTTCAATGAAAGGCCTCAATATAAATCATAACTCATCCATATGGTTGCATTTTGTTGTCAACCGCTTATTCAAAGGCCCCAGTCTCTTCTACTGCATTTGATTAGGCCTGTGGCAAAAGTTGGAGGCAGCATACTATTGTTGGAGACCCTGTGTCAGTCGAAAGTGCAGTCATTTAAAACTAGGGCTGGGTTTAAAAAATTGAATAATCGAATCGATTTTCCTTTTCAAGTCTGATATCAATTCATAAAACTTTGAATCGATTATTTTATACGTCTCTTTTTTCCCCCCATAAATTCTTAAGAATATTGAATTTTAAAGGATGATACTATTTTTGTATCTTATACTGTTTTCTTGAAATGTACTATTCAAATGAATGTAAAAGTATTTTCTTACATTTATGAAAGACCTGACTTATTGCACTTTAAGACACCAGAATATTTTCAATTTATATTTACAGTTATTGAATTAGATTATGAAAATATTTTCATCTCATCCTTGCTGATGTCAATGTTTGTGTTGCTGCCTCTGCAAAATGTTGTTTGGAATTTAATGTTTGTGAAGTTGTTATCATGTCCTTGACGTTTAAGAATAATTGATGTGCCATTATTAATCAATATCGGATTGAATTGAAGCGAATTGAATCGGAAAAAAAATCTAAATTGAATTGAACTTAACTCTTGTGAATCAAAAAACGAATTGATGGAGAAAATTAGAATCGATACACAGCCCTATTGAAAACCTTGATAGAATGGCAGAAATTCCTCATCATTCATCCTTTTGCTTTTTCGCAAGTTGGATAACAGACACTGCTAATCAGTAATTACATACTTAAAAAGGAAGTAAACCTAAAAATATCTTACAATAATATGTTCTATGCAGCCCCTCTAGTCTAAATATAGTGTTCTGGTAAATATTGTGTTAGTGGAATATGAGTTGAGCAGCAAAATCCAGCCGTTTTTTATCCATCTCAGGGAGCGGCCATCTTGTCACTTGTCGACTGAAGATGACAACAATGTTGCTCAGGGCTTGGGCAACGACCAATCACAGCTCACGTGTTTTTTGAAGCTGCGCTGTGATTGGTAGTTACCTGAGACTTGAGCAATATTGACGTCGTCTTTAGTCAACAGCAAGTGGCAGAATGGCTGCCCCCTGAGATGAATAAAAACAAATGGATTTTGCTTCATAACTCTTATTCCACAAATGTAATATGAATCACAATGTTTAGACTAGTGAGGTACATTTAACATATTATTGTTGTAATGTTATAGTGTTGTTATGTTGTATTAGCAGTGATTTATGTTGACTTATAGCACCCTCTAGTGGTGAAATGTGTATTACGTCTGACTCACTTGAGTTGACGTCAGTTTTCAATGACACTCCTGAAGAGCAACACGTACTCGGTGGAGCTTTGGCCCACGTAAGGTTTTGACTAGTAAACTATAAAGAGCTAATAAGTCAAGTCAAATGTTTGGGGGAATTCAAATGTTGGTAAAAATGTGTTAAGAACGAATCATTGTGGATGTTAGCATTCGTTACCCTCTTATGCAAGCGGACTTGAGTTTGCTAACTATGTTAGCGTACCTTGGTTGTGTTATCTATTCTAATTCAGATCGCATGTTCTAAACGACATAAAAGTGCACTTATTAGTGTTATAATTGCTATCTCGTGTCCATGGCATGGAGAACATCTGTGTAGGCACCATTAATGCTTTAAGCTACATACAGCAACTTAGGTTGTACATCAAGCAAGAACAAGAAAGATTTCCACTGAAAAAGCTTCAACAATTTGTGTCCTCACTGGGATCCAATTAAAAATGAATGAATCAATCAAGTTTATTAATTTGAACATTAAATATATTGTTCTGCAGTGTATTCAATTGAATTTCGGTTCAAAATTATTTACAATTCATAACTAACTTAATTGAAATTTGGATTTGTATGTTAAGTATGACCTGCGAGGACCATTCAAAGTTTGGGCAGTGTATTATGAACTTTCTATGCTGTCAATGAAAGACTAACATTAGTTGAGTGTAGCCGCAGTGACTAACAAGACTCTCTGACCAACACAAGCTAACAAACTGATGCAACAGAGAAAATGACTAACAAGTTCACTTAATTAGTAGATGGAAAGCTATTAATTCACATACAACAGATTATGAGAAGGGTTTTTTTCTGACCACTGTCTGCTCACCAGAATTTAACCCACGTTACGAAATTAAAGATATTTATGTTTTATAACATCAAGCTATTCTATTGAGTGAACCCTTCTTGGAACATACGAAACAAAACAAAAACTGGGAAATTACAAAAATGTACAATATAAATATTACAGAAACCCATGTACTGCAAAAAGGAAATGAGAGGGAAGAAGTCAAGCTGACATTAAATGTATTCAAATGCTTTAGATTTACCTCCTATTTTGAAAGAGGAGAGGGAAATAAGAATCTGACACTTTCCATTGTCCATTGTCTGGAGAGTTAATCTTGTGTTGAGATAATGAAATGTGTCTTCCCATCCCCCTTTCACAAACTACCTGACCTCCCATGACCTGGGGCAGGGTTTCCCCAAAAGTCTTTAGTGCTGCAGTCATCATTGTTCTTTTGTAAGCCAATAGACAATGATGATGTTGCTGATGAAATTGTATTTCTTCCACATGCAAGTCAGGGCGGATGTGAAAAGTTTGCCCAGTATCTGCCGTTCAGACTATTTTACTTTATTGTGATGATACATAATGCATGTTCTGTACAGTATACAGAAACCAAATTTTTGTGGTTATGACTTTAAAATATAATGTTTCATTTTGTTCAT
Organism: Leptonotus elevatus; assembly: GCF_054856555.1. Classification (NCBI taxonomy): domain Eukaryota; kingdom Metazoa; phylum Chordata; class Actinopteri; order Syngnathiformes; family Syngnathidae; genus Leptonotus; species Leptonotus elevatus. The sequence goes on along the minus strand of NC_141250.1, from coordinate 2,926,947 downwards.
TTCAGGTATACTGTTCTGTACTTGTTCTGTGGTTCAATAAAGCTGTTTACAAAATAATAAATAAATACATAAAAAAAAAATATATATATATAAAAATAAATAAATTTATAAAATGGTTACATAAGGTTTCATTTTGTTCATTTCAGGTATACTATTCTGTACTTGCTCTATGGTTCAATAAAGCTGTTTAAAAAATAATAATAAATACATAAATAACATTTTCAAAATAATAAAGTTAAATAAATAAAAAATTAATAAATACATTTTTAGAAAATACGTAAAAATTGTTATATAATGTTTAATTTTGTTTATTTCAGGTATACTGTTCTGTACTTGTTCTATGGTTAATAAAGCTGTTTAAAAAATAATTAATAAATACATAAATAAATAAATAAAAACTTTTTTTAAAGACGTTTCATAAAAAAATATAAATAAATACATAAATACATAACAAAAAAAAAAAAAAAGGTTTTTAAAGACTTTAAAATAGGTATATAATGTTTCATTTTTTTTTCATTTCAGGTATACTGTTCTGTACTTGTTCTATGGTTCAATAAATCTGTTTAAAATTAATAAATAAAAATAAAAAAAGTTAAAATGTTTTCCACTCAGGCACACTGTATTTCAAAGACCTCTTTTTTCATGATTGCCATTTCCCTGGCAGTGGTACAATGCTGTGTGATCTCAGTTTCTCTTCTGGGGCTGGAGTGCTCTCTCATTGCTGCTCTAGGGTAATGAGGTGGAAGTAGGAGAGGGTTAAAATGTGCTCAACCTCGCTCCCTCTACCTCAGTCTCCCCATCCAGGATATGATGGGTGTCTATTTAACTTCACACTTGAGGAAGAATGAGTAGCACTTCTTGAGAAGAGTGAAACAACGGGCGTTAAAACAAGCAAGGGTTGTCCGCTGCTGTCCACATGCCAAAAGCAAAGGGGACAGACAGAATTCAGTGAAGTGCTCTACAGATGAATGTAAGCAACCATCTCCTGCTCACTCTCCCACTTTTCCCTCTATCTTAAGTCCAGACTTAATATTAAGATTGTGTGTCTCTCACCCAATGTCCATTCCAGACACATGTATTCCCTCCTGTACATGCAAACGTACATGTGGTACTTTGGCATGGCTATAGTGTACTTTAAATAGGGCCCGGGCGACAACTCTCCACTCTACAACTCCTACCTACAACTTAAACTTTTTGAGCTGACGCTAACTCTATAAAACCGAAGTTGGAGGAAAATGTGCATTTCATCTCTTTAAGCGCAAAATGCCACTACAAATAATTTTTCCACCAAACCACAGAAACCTCAACAACTCCACATAAGCTGTATTTTCTTACGACGGCCGCCTGAATGGCTTCATTGGTGACTTGACTCAATGAAGAGGTGGATAGGCATGGTTTGGGTTTGAACGCCTTCGCCTTCCTTCTCCTTTTGAGGTCACTCAGCAGGAGTGGGTGGTTGTAGTAGAAGAGGGTGCTCCTCCCCCACCTTCGAGTCACATAGTGCTCACCCCACTCCTCTAACCCTCCTCTCTGTCCCTGTACGCTAGACTTCATCGGTATTTGCTTTCAAAAAAGCTGTTCCGCCTCCTCTCATTTGCCTTCTTCTTGGGCTCTACCCCTCCAGCACGTACATACTGACACATACTTCTCCTAAAAAAATAGACAAAAAAGGAAGCTGATCAATAAAGCAGGGTATGTGTAGAGCAGTGATGTGTGAAAATAGGGGCTAGAGCAGCATACAGTACGTATACATCCAATCCACACGCACACACACAGACTCTCACAGAGAGAGGCCGGCCTGCAAAGATGAAAGTGACATGACCACTATAGGTCTGTGAACGCTGCAGCGCAGAGCCCCCAAACTGAGAGTGAAAGAGCTGAATAGGCTCAGCCATTCTTTACTCCTTTCACTCCCCGTAGGCTTTAACTGTTGGAACTCTTCATTCCTCACAATAGGCAAATGCACTAAAACTCTTTTTTTCACTCATGCAAATCACCTCGGCCCTGACTGGGGATGTCATCATGTGAAGTGGAAAACACACATTCTCTTCATTTCAAAAAGTGGATAGATAGCATATACAGTATGTTAGGTTACCCTTTTTTTATCACATTTTTTAACTGACTGATTCACGTCTTTTTTTTATTAGGATTTCTTATTTTAAGTAGAAATGGTGCCAAAGCTGCTTTCCTTCACTCTAAAAACAGTTGGGTCAAAACTCAAAAGTAACCCAATTATGGATCTAAAATGGACCGATCCACTTCATGGGTCAATTTGACCCAACTTGAGTTGTTTTTTGACCCAAGTAAAGGATCTGACCAATGTTTATTAGTTGTTTTACACTAAAAGACACTTATCACGACTCAAAGTAGAGGATCGGTTCATTTTTTACCCATAGTTGGGTTATTTTTGACCCAACTATTTTTAGAGTGTTGAGATACATGTCCATTGTTTTGAAGCTTAGTTGGCAAAACAAAAATTGTAGAAAATTAAGAGGGGGGGCGGACTTTATTTCCAAACATTATGAGATATGTCTTGGGAACATTATTGTCAGAACTTTGTAGACGTAGGGTTCATCTGGTTTCTTTACACTTTAAAAACACTTGGGTCAAAAAATAACCCAACTATAGGTTAAAAATGGACCGATCCGACCCAAGTTTGAGTCAAGAAATGGGTCTTTTAGTGTTAAATATTTGTCAGATCCTTTATTTGGGTAAAAAAAAAAGAAGAAGGTTATTTTGTATAAAACAACCCAGGAAGTTGGGTCAAATTGACCCCTTAAGTGGATCGATCAAAAAAAAATGTAATCCATAATTGGATTACTTTTGACCCAACTGTTTTTAGAGTGTAACGTGAACCTGACTGAAGAACTGTTACACCCCTGCAGATATATTTTAAATGTTAAATAACTTGACATTAACATCAAGATAAAAAGTGAAAGCCATAAACCCAAAGATGAGTTTGAAGATCATTAGCAGTGTCTAAGAGATAATAGTAAAGCCGACGGCAAATATGGCTGCTAAAAGGGCCCACAAAGACGTCAAGTGTTTGTTGACTGCTCAGGCTGAAGAGCAAACAGTAAACTTTGAATCTTTCAACAATATGTACACACATCCCACAGCTCTGTGATGCACTATGTGCTGTTGCTGCCACTGCATTCCTCACACACTCTGATGTTTATTTATTTTTGGTTTAGTAGCATTAAGAGATTAGGAACTGTGATAGTGTTATTACGCTTATTTTTTTCATAACACAACTTGGGGGGAAAACTAACCAAGCCTATTATAGTGGGGGGTTTACATCATAGTTTTAAAATATTATAACTTAAATAACAGTATATTATTTACAGTTCAATGGAGAAAAAAAAAAGTCATTTCAGCTACATGCTACATTGGCGCCTAGCTTTCTAATCACATCTCTTCCCTTATGGATCAAGTTGCAAGAGACAAATTTTTGGGATTCCGATGTCAGATAAGTTCAAAGTGCAAAAAATATGTAAAACTGCCTTCCTCATCTGCTGTTGACACGCGAGGCAAAAAAGGAACGAAGTTATAGGATGATTGCAACCAGCAGCAGAACATTTTCTGACTATTTGAAATGCATGCACAAAGGTCGTATTGGTGACAAAAGAAAACAAAGTGAAAGTTACTCGCCCGAGATATGCTGCTGTCAGGGTGATGCATCACCACAAACTTTCTTACCTCCACAGTCGTATCGCTCACTTCCAGGCTCTCACACTTCTTTTTGTCCGATGTTAACTTTTGACTGTCCGCTTCCTCCGGCAATCCAGTCCCACAAGTGGAAGGTCGCGGCGCTAACTGGCGTCTTCGACTGTGACGCCAAACTCCATGTACAAAGTTTCGAAAACGTTTTGAAACGACACCAAAATGCACACCCCTCCTCAAAGCGGAACCGAAGACGTCGCGTCCAACTTTTTCTTGCAAGCCATCCTCTTTCTCTCTCTCTCTCCCTCTCTCCCTCTCCTCTACGCCAAAAGGTGTGCGCTCCGTGGCGCTCGCTTTGTGCTCCTTTCAGCCAACAGTCGCGAGAGTTTTTGCTCAAAGTTAGCGCGAACAAAATGAACTTCGAAGCTGTTTGGCGGACAGTTGCTGTGAGGACATGCGGTGATGTTGAGCTCATCAGGGCTGCTGATCTGTTCAATCCGTCCCCCTGCTCTCCCGCTTCCTCCTCCCCCTCTGCTTCTCTCCCTCCCCGTGCTCCCTGGTGAGTTGGGACATTTGCTACACCAGATGGGCCGGGCTAACAATCCAGCAGTTGCAGACTTGTTAGGGAGTGAGTTAGATAAAGTTACGTTTTTTTAATTACATTTTCTAAGAGCCTCACTTAGTTACTTGAGAAATCGTAACCTAGACACTAAATGAACGTTGTAAATGAATTCCAATTAAATTATCGCTGACATTAAAATGGGTGCATGTTGTTGATGTTGTACAGGGGTAAATAGGCTGCTGTATTTCCAAGATTTTAAAAGGGGTATGTCTTATACCGTAGTAGCAAAAATAACATTGTATACACTAACTTTAATTTATGTCGGTCGCAAATGTATAAGCAAGGCAATGCAGGTTATAGCACATTTCATACACACTCAATGTGCTGTTTTAGAATTTGTTTTGCTTTGTTTTATGAAATATTTTTTAGCTGTTTTTTGGGATAAAATGTTCCATTTTTCGAAATGCATATTTCTGTTTTCCTTGAATATCTTTTTCATTCTCTCTCCTCTCCTCTCTCTCTCTCTCTCTCTCTCTCTCTCTCTCTCTCTCTCTCTCTCTCTCTCTCTCTCTCTCTCTCTCTCTGTTTTTGTGGGTATTTTTTCTGACTGTTTTTTCTTTTCTTTAATTTTATGTTCTATGGTAGAATATTTTTGGGGGAATCCCCCCCCCCACCATGTTTTTTGTAATATATAAAAAAACACCAAAAAAAACTCAATTAAAAAAACAGGATAAGTAATATTCTGAAAACAGAAACAATTATTATGACACAAAACATCATGTTATTTCTCGTTGTTTATGTTAAGTTCTTAGTTTTTAGTCCTGTCTTTCTTGAAGTTGTGCCGGCTTTTATTTTATAGTTATAGTTCTCTCATATATCAGTAGCTTTACTTCCTGTCCTTGTTTCCTCGTTGGCCTGATTGTCTCCACCTTTGACAACACCCTTTGTATAAATAGTCAGAGTTTAGGTAGACCGTCATAGTAAGCGGTGCCTTGTTTCATGTTCATGTAACCATGCTTTTTCTTAATGTTGCTAAAGTCAGTTTTTGCCTCCAGCCTTTTGCTGTGAATTTATGTTGCTACTTTGTCTTAGTCTTTTTCCAGCTTTGCTGTGATTCTGAGTTGTTACTTTTCTTGCATTGTTTTTGAGTCCAGCCTGGCTATGAGTTTTTTATGGAGGTAAATTTGGTGCAAAACTAACTTGTGCAAAAAATGTGTACCTGTAGAAAAAAGTCTAAATTTGTATCTGTAAAAGTCGTGATTTGTATCTGTAAAAAAAATGTGTGCCTGTAAAAAAAATATTTGTGTCTGTAAAAGAAATGTGTACCTGTAAAAAAAATTTTTGTGTCTGTAAAATAAATTTGTACCTGTAAAAAAAAAAAATGTGTATGTGTAAAACAAATTTGTATCTGTAAAAACAAATTTGTACCTGTAAAAGTCATGATTTGTATCTGTACAAAAAAAAATTTGTACCTGTACAAAAACTATAAATTTGTATCTGTAAAAGTTGTGATTTGTACCTGTAGAAATGACAACTTGTAGTCAAAGAAGTCGCCACTAGGAGTCACAAGTGGGTTTTCTGCTGCTGTTCTGTGACGTGAGTTTTGCCCCATTTGTTGCGCTACAAATGGAGCAAAACTAATTTGTACTTGTAGAGCGCCGTGATTTGTACTTGTAAAGAAGGGGGCGGGCTCTGGTGTAATGAAGGGTTGTTTTGACCAATCAAGTGAGAAGGATTTGAGCGGATTGGAGCGCAACCTCATTGGTTTAGCGAACGACGGTGGCGGGACTCGCGGAAGGATACAAGCAGGACACATCGTCGCCAACCAACATACATATTAAGAATACTTCATTTAATTTATTTTTTATTTTTATTATTATTTTTTTTTTTTTTTAAGAGCTCAGTATTGTTCATTCGGAAATGTCATCATCATTGCTCTTTTTTTTTTTTTTTTTTTTTAAATATATATATATATATATATATATACACATATATACATACACATATACATATATACATACATACATACATACATACATACATATATACACATATACATACATACATACATACATACATTTTTTTTTTTTTTGTGTGTGTGGGTGAGAATGTGTATGTGCGTGCGTGCGTGCGTGCGTGCGTGCGTGTGTGTGTGTATTTGTTAGCTCACCAGAAAACCTATTAGAAAAAAAATCTCATACCGTTCACCTAAATCGAACACCAGGAGACCCGAGGGGACCGAAGAAAACCAAGGAAGGTGAAATCCAGCACCGACCAGACACCCCCCACCAGAACTCCTCCCCAGCCCAAGAAACATCCAGACCCCAACAAATCCAAAAAACATAAAATCAGGGAGGCCTCAAGAGACCAACGGAGAGACCGAGAAAAGGAAGGAAGGACAGACGAAGCCGCGTGAGATCCGAGACACCAGCCTCCACCGATTCAATAACCTGAGGAGGAAACAGATTGTGTCTGAGTTTCGGTAGATGCTGGTGTGGTGGATCTGGCATGCATAGAAAATCTCCACCAAAGAGGGGAGCCGTCGACCCCCGCCGGAACAGAGCAAGCGCAACACCTCAGGGCCCCCCAGGCCGCGGCAGCGCCAAAGGACGACCCCCGGGCCCCACCAGGGCCACCGGCCGGAGAGTAAACCCAGGAGCAGGAGCGCCCCCCGCCCCAACACGGCCCGCGCCCCCGGCCCAACGCAGCAGGACGGGGCACTGCAGGCCCACCAGGCACCCCACCGGCCCCCAACCCCCGCCCCCCCACAACCCCCCGCCCCCCATCCACCCCCGCCACCCACCCCAACCCAGCCCCAGCCGCCCCCATGCCCCCAATCCCCCAGACACCCCCCACCCCCAGCACCCCCCACCCCGCAACCCCCACCACCGCCCCCCCCAACAAAGCCGCCCCCCCCCCGACCCCACCCCGACCAACCGGCAGCCCCCCAACCCCCGACCCCCGGGGACCACCCGCACCCAGGCACCGGCGCCGAAGAGGGGCCGGACAGCGGAGCGGAGAGGGCAGCCGCGCCCACCCCACCCCCCGCCGTGTGGAAGGACGGAACACCGGGGGCAGAAGGGGGAGATGGGGGCACCGGAGGGCGGTCGACACCCCCGAACCCCAGGCCCAGCGGGGGAAGGCCCCGGTCGTCACTCCAGCGTTCTTTGTGAAAATTAACCCCTGTTACTGAGTCCGCCAGCTCGCGGACTGGCGAACTCTACCCCTAAACCGTGAATGTGACCCCACCCAGTGTATATACAAGTGTGTGTGTGTGGTGCATTAAAATTAGGAGCAGGTGAACCGGAGCCGATGGAAATGATATTCCCACGCTCCGATCCACCCGCCACCCAAGCATGTTGCTGAGTGTATGTGGTGCATTAAAAAAAATAGATAGGGCGGGGGGGGGGGGGGGGCGGTTGGCAACACGGACAGGGGACCGCAGCACTGCTCTATACTGCGGCCCCCAACCGATGGCACCCCCACAAGCCCCCCCCCCCACCCACAAGTTGTGTGGTGTATTAAAGTTGGAGGGGAGTTGTAGGGTGAAGACGGTGTTTCCACCCTACCCCACCCCCCAAAGTGTGTTATGTGCCCTATATGTCTATAAAAGTGTATTGTGCAAACCTAGTGTAGTGAGTTAAGAGGTGTGACCAGCGGGGCCCCCCCCAACCGGGCGGGGGCAGGAGGCGCACCGGCCCACCAAGCCCCCACCCACCCCACCAGGACCCCGGCGGGTATATGGGACCCGTCCGGCGGGGCGATAGTGCTCGCCCCCCGGATACTGGGTCCCGCCCGAGGTGTCAGGATACTTCAGTCGACTGAAGTATTCTTCCTCAACATACATATTAAGAATACTGAAGTATTCTTCCTCAACATACATATTAACTCTTTGACTGCCATAAACGTTATAAAACGTTTAGCATAAACCTAGGGAAGGGCGCCGAGGACGTTAAAAGACGTCCCCTATGTTTTTTTTTTTTTTTTTTTCAAAAACGGGTGCAGGAAAGCCTTGGGCAGCTGTGCTGAAAGTATCAGGCAGATATGATTAGTCAAAGACTCGTTTTGGCCCCTAGAGGGCAGCGATGACTCTCTTTGCACAAGGTTGGATGGGCCGCCCACCGTGGGCGTCAGTAGAAGACGTGAGGCGGAGCTAGAGTGTTGAGGAGACAATGGCTGATCCAAGCCACAATGGCTTGACCAAGCAACCGGTTACAAGCAGCTCACGCTTGAGCATTTTTTTCAAAGACGGAAAGCATCAATCAATACTAAAAAGCGCATTGATGTCGACGATGATGATGACTCCGAGCTCTACGCCAAAGTTGGAAGCTTTGGCGCGACTGTTACTATCACGTAGTAAGCCTCACCGGCTAAGCGCGGCTAGCGCGGCTAGCGCTGCTAAGGCCGGAAAACGCGCACAATAGCCGGCCGGGTACTTCTGCACAAGCGGACATTCGATCGGGCGATGGAGAGTTGGCATCGACCAATGCAGATTGATGATGATGATGATGATGACTCCGAGTTTGACGCCAAAGTTGGAAGCCTTGACGTGTTTACGATCACGTAGTAAGCCTCACCGGCTAAGCGCGGCTAGCGCGGCTAGCGCTGCTAAGGCCGGAAAACGCGGAGCTGCACAAGCGGACATTCGATCGGACAATGAAGAGTACCCCGAGTCCAATGCATATTCATCGGAGGAGCGGGTACAGTCTGATCACGGAGAAGACACTGTTTCTGGACTACGATGCCACCATGAATGGAGTGGATAAAATGGATCAGAACATCTCCTACCACCCGGTATAGCAACTGAAGGACACGGGGAAGCGAGACGTAACGAAACCGTAGCATGATCCTGATATTAGACTTGATGACACACTGCAGTATATACTTGCTATTCCCCGGAAAAAAACGGCCTGCAAGAAAGTGGCGCACGCGAAGAGGCAATCTGTTGTGCAAATGCTGTTGCGTCTCCTTGCACGCAGGAGAGTGTTACAAAAAGAAAAACTGTCGTTGAAACATCCACATATTTGTAAATAGCACCACAGTTGCACACATTTGTAAATAGTTTGCCAAATTGTTGTCAAATTGTTACACTGTTGAATGTAAATAAACGTATTTTGCTATCAAAAAACACTTTTTCATTCTTGGTGGTAGTGTTTTATAGAAGTAAAGCACTATTTAGGTGTTTGTGGCATCATTCATGGACAAAAAGAAGTGTAAAATTCACTAGAATGCATGAAATAATATCGTTTCACTAAAAGCTTGATTTCTCCGTATTTTGGTCCAAAACAGGCGAAATTGGGTCAAACTAACCATTTTCTATTGTTGATTACTAAAGAACGGAATAAGGTAGAAACAAACTCTTTTTCTGATGAAAGATGAAAGTCCAATCTTTCATTTGGTAGTACGTGTGTTTCCATAGTCCAAACAGAACATTTTCTGTGGACCTTGAAAGATCAGTCAAAATGCTTAAATCGGCTGGCACTGACGGCATCCCTTTTCTGAAAACGTCTGGCAGTCAAAGAGTTAAGAAGTATTCTTAATATGTATGTTGGTTGGCGACGATGTGTCCTGCTTGTATCCTTCCGCGAGTCCCGCCACCGTCGTTCGCTAAACCAATGAGGTTGCGCTCCAATCCGCTCAAATCCTTCTCACTTGATTGGTCAAAACAACCCTTCATTACACCAGAGCCCGCCCCCTTCTTTACAAGTACAAATCACGGCGCTCTACAAGTACAAATTAGTTTTGCTCCATTTGTAGCGCAACAAATGGGGCAAAACTCACGTCACAGAACAGCAGCAGAAAACCCACTTGTGACTCCTAGTGGCGACTTCTTTGACTACAAGTTGTCATTTCTACAGGTACAAATCACAACTTTTACAGATACAAATTTATAGTTTTTGTACAGGTACAAATTTTTTTTTGTACAGATACAAATCATGACTTTTACAGGTACAAATTTGTTTTTACAGATACAAATTTGTTTTACACATACACATTTTTTTTTTACAGGTACAAATTTATTTTACAGACACAAATTTTTTTTTTACAGATACACATTTCTTTTACAGACACAAATATTTTTTTTACAGGCACACATTTTTTTTACAGATACAAATCACGACTTTTACAGATACAAATTTAGACTTTTTTCTACAGGTACACATTTTTTGCACAAGTTAGTTTTGCACCAAATTTACCTCCATAGTTTTTGTTGATACTTTCAAACCACTATTGAATAAATCAGTCGTTTTGTGACTTGTGAATCGAGCTTTTGGGTCCTGTGTTGCATCCTTGTCACATCAAATCAAATAAAAAATCCACAAAATTAAGCCCCAAACTATACTCGGACAGTCCCCTTTTTTTTCTCCACAATATGCTTATATCAGCTCTTGGGGATGGAAAAGGAAGGAATGGGAAGGTTTTCTAGAATGTATTGCTATCCATCACGACTGTGATGCAATTTCAGCAGCGAAGTGTGCTTAACTCTTTGACTGCCAGACGTTTTCAGAAAAGGGATGCCGTCAGTGCCAGCCGATTTAAGCATTTTGACTGATCTTTCAAGGTCCACGGAAAATGTTCTGTTTGGACTATGGAAACACACATACTACCAAATGAAAAGTTTGTTTCTACCTTATTCCGTTCTTTAGTAATCAACAATAGAAAATGGTTAGTTTCATCCAAATGCGCTTGTTTTGGACCAAAATACGGAGAAATCAAGCTTTTAGTGAAACGATATTATTTCATGCACTCTAGTGAATTTTACACTTCTTTTTGTCCATGAATGATGCCACAAACACCTAAATAGTGCTATACTTCTATAAAACACTACCACCAAGAATGAAAAAGTGTTTTTTGATAGCAAAATACGTTTATTTACATTCAACAGTGTAACAATTTGACAACAATTTGGCAAACTATTTACAAATGTGTGCAACTGTGGTACTATTTACAATTATGTGGATGTTTCAACGACAGTTTTTCTTTTTGTGAAACACTCCCCTGCGTGCAAGGAGACGCAACAGGATTTACACAACAGATTAGTTTCACTGCGATTGCCTCTTCGCGTGCAGAAGCTACACTTTCTTGCAGGCCGTTTTTTACGGGGAATAGCAAGTATATACTGCAGTGTGTGTTGCCATCAAGTCTAATATCAGGATCATGCTATGGTTACGTTACGGTGGTGTTACGTCTGGCTTCCTCATGTCCTTCAGTTGCTATACCGGGTGGTAAGAGATGTTCTGATCCATCTTATCCACTCCATTCATGGTGGCATCGTAGTCCAGAACCAGTGTCTTCTCCGTGATCAGACTGTACCCGCTCCTCCGATGAATATGCATTGGACTCGGGGTACTCTCCATCGTCCGATCGTCTGCCTGTGTTCGGTTATGCTCCGCGTTTTCCAGCGTTAGCCTCGCTAGCCGGTGAGGCTTACTACGTATTCATAGCGGCCGCGTCAATGCTTCCAACTTCGGCGTCAACGCTTCCAACTTCGGCATCAACGCTTCCAACTTCGGCGTCAACCTCGAGAGTCATCATCATCAATGCATTGATCGATGCTTTTCGACTACTCTTCATCGTCCGCCTGTATTCGGTTGTGCTCCGCGTTTTCCGGCGTTAGCCTCGCTAGCCGGTGAGGCTTACTACGTGATCATAACGGTCGCGTCAAGGCTTCCAACTTTGGCGTCAAGCTCGAAGTCACCATCATCGTCATCATCGTCAACATCAATGCGCTTTTTAGTATTGATCGATGCTTTCCGTCTTTGAAAAAAATGCTCAAGCGTGAGCTGCTTGCAACCGGTCGCCATTGTTGCTTCATCAGCCATTGTTGCATCATCAGCCATTGTCCCCTCAAGACTCTAGCTCCGCCTCACGTCTTCTACTGACGCCCACGGTCGGCGGCCCACCCAATCTTGTCCAAAGAGAGTCATCGCTGCCATCTAGGGGCCAAAACGAGTCATTTTACTAACTAGATCTGCTTGATACTTTCAGCACAGCTGCCCAAGGCTTTCCTCCACCCGTTTCCCAAAAAAAACATAGTGAACGTCTTTTAACGTCCTCGGCGCCCCTCCGTAGGTTTTTACTACACGTTTTATAATGTTTATGGCAGTCAGAGAGTTAATTGAAACCGTAACTTTTGACATCACGTGCCATAAATTCTGCTTTCCGTTCAATGTTGTGTTGTAATATTATGAGATGTGTGTTATATTTGGCAGTACATGGAAGTTGTAGATTTAGGTTGTAGTTCTACTCTCAGCTCAGCCTCTCTTGTGTAGAAATTGCATTTCCTCGCTGTAGTCTGGCTTTCTTCTAGATCAAGGGTGGGCACACTCGGTCCTCGAGGGCCGGAGTCCTGCAGGTTTTTTATGTTTCCCTTCTCCAACACAGCTGATATATGATCAGCTCATCAGCAAGCTCTGCATAAGCTTGATAACGACCCTGTTTATTGGAATCAGCTGCAATGCAGCAGGGAAACCTCCAAAACCTGCAGGAAGCCGGCCCTTGAGGACAGAGTTTGCCCACCCCTGTTCTCGATCCTGGGAATTTGCTTCTATAGGTTGATTGTATAGTGAAAAGATGATATCTCTGTCCACTGTCTTTCTTTACTCTACCTCTACCTTAGCATTTCCATTAAAAATAGCTTTCAATTTGCTTACCCAACTGTTGGGAGCTTAAATAAATAAAAAATAAATTTGTACTAAATGGCCACAAATGAGCATTTTGTGTGCGTTATATTTATATTCTTTCCACAATAAATAAATAAATAAATCATGTGCCTCCTTTTCAATTTTGAGCATCTTCCCTGCCAAAGGTCTCTGCACGTCCTTGTCCATGAAAAACATACAAATTATGTAAATTCTCAATCATACTTACTTTTTCATTTCAAGACCTGATTACCTGGGGGTGCGGGTGGTTGGGAATGGTACCTTTTTTGAAAAGGGGGGCGTGGGGGGGACTCATAATGGTCACCAAAATGAAACTGACAAAAGTAATGTCAAATTGTAGATCGCTTCAGATTGTCACTTTGTAGGATTGTATCTTCCATATGTGTATAATTTCATCGTATCTTTCAGTTGTGCTTACAGTTTTGCTCATCTTCTGGTTACTGTGAGTTCTTCTGCTATTTCCGTTTCGGCGTGTTTCGTTCTTTGCGTAGGTCCAGTTTTGCTGGAAGATTTTCTTCATTTGGCATCTGCTTCCCGTGCCTTGGTCCAACACTTTTATTTGATTTGATTTCTGTACGTTGCAAGGACTATTCTGTTCCTGTCAGCTTTCTGTTATTGGCACCTTTTGATTCAGTATTTTTCCAATGTGATTCACTTTATATGTGCATCTTTGCTTTTTAAAATTCAGTATTATAGATCATTCTTTGTAGAAACTCTTTGTGGTCCAAGGTTCAGAAATTATGCTCTTCTTTGACACAATTAAACGATTTATGTAAATCAATGACAATGTTTGAATAGAGTCAATATGCGGGTTACGGTCAAAATTCCAGTTTCTGAAACATTCGGGATAACCCAATTTTATACACACTTTGACATTTTCATTGCAGAGACAGAAAATTACTTGAAAACACTGCAGATAAATCAAATATATTCAAATGTATTCAATCCCGCAATCCTGTACTCATAAGACCAAGATTACTTGTGAATAAAGTGAAGTCAAATTTATTTATACAACCCTTAATCACAAAAGAGTCTCAAAGAGCTTCACACCAACACACTTGACAAATATTGACATCCCCTGATCTGAACTACAAGTGGAAAGAAAAACTCTTATTGACTATATGTAAATGTTGTCACTGAGACTTGTCCACCAGTTGACAGGTATTTAGGCCCATTCTTGGTGAAGAAACTCTTCAGACTGTGTCTGCTTTGAATAGTGACGCCACTGGTTTTCCATATAAGTACTTGATATATGGCAAAGTACACACCATTTTCAATTCTTTAATTATTTTACATGTTATATACACAACATTTGCAGCTAACGCTAACAGTTTATTACTGGATTTCTTTTTTTTTTTTTTTATTGTCTTTCTCAATAGGGCTGAACAAATAATTTAATTCAAATACATATATCGCAATTAGTAGAATGCAATTTTCAAATAATAAAGGCTGCAATCTGGGGGGACAATTTTTTTCCCTTCAGTTTCTCTGCATATGTATCTGGGCTCCTGACTAACTATTTTTTACTAGGAGTACAGTAGCCCCTAACTTTATTTTATTATTAAATTAATTTGCAAAAAAATAAATACATCACATTTTGCTGTATTTTTAATGTATCACAGATAAATACATGCTGAAACTACAATGTTTTAAATTCACATTTTACTGTGGAAGTTTTGGCAAAACATAAACCCTAAGTATAAGTTATACATATTTATAACAAAAAAATGTAAAGTTAGAGAGCCTGTATCATGCAAAATCAACACATTTGAGCTTTTAGCCATATTAACTCATTCACTGCCAGACATTTTCACAGAAGCAATCCCCTTCACTCCCGGCTTTTTTACTGGATTTTGACAGATTTTGCAAGGCCCACAGAATATTGTGTTCTATTGCTATAAAAGCATGGAACCTACCAAAATAAATATTAAAGTCTCTTTTCTCATCAGGGAAAAAAAAGTATATTTCTATCTGTTTCCGTTTTGCAGCAATTAGCATTAGACTATAGCTGAGTTTCATCATTATTCACAAATCTATTTAGAATTCTGAGTAATTTAGTTTTTTTTTTCAACACGGCCCTGGTTGATCTCTTTTTCGCTGCTGCCACCCGCTGACCGTTTATGTAATAACTACCATTTCTTCAACCGTTCTTTGCAGTTGAGAGGCTGCATCAAAGCCTTCTGTATGCTCTAGCATGAAAACTGTAAAAAAAAAAAAACATATAATATACGTCTTTGGGACACTTAAAACATTTAAAATAGAACGTATTTATAAGTTTTTGTGAGCAAATGAGTTAAAGAGGAAGTCAACCTTAAACATTTATTGACAATAATATGCTATATGTGACCTCACTGGTCTAAACATGACATTCTGATTAATATTACATTTGTGGAATATGAGTTATGCAGCAAAACCCAGCCATTTTTATCCATCCCAGCGGGCGGTCATTTTGCCACTTGCTGTCGACTGAAGATGACATCACAGTTGCTCAGGCAAAAAACAATCATAGCTCACCTTTTTTTCTGAAGCTGAGCTGTGATTGGTTGTTACTTGAGACCTGAGCAACTGTGATGTAATTTTCACTCGACAGCAAGTGGCAAAATGGTCATCTTGTGATATTGATAGAAACTGCTGGAATTTGCTGTTTAACTCATATTACACTAACGCAATATTAACCAGAATACCGTAACTAGACTAGTGGAGCTGCATAGAGCATATTATTGTCCAAAAAATGTTTTGGGGTAGTGGGGTTGACTTCCCCTTTAACTGACTACCATGGCTTTGCTGAATGTGGACCAAAAAGCGAAGAGGAGGCAGAGAGTAAAAATTTAGGTAGTTTTTAATGACATGAGCAGACTGGTGATCAGAGTCCATGAAAAATATAATAATCTAAGAGTAAATATGGGATAACTTATGTACATTTACTCTAACACTGGCACCGGCTTGAACATTAGACAGTGGCAATATTTTTGGATGTGCCACTTTTTGTTCAAATGTATATAAAAGCTGAGAAATATATTTTTTTTTTCACAGTGATGCCTCACTATTATCTTCTTCACACTGTGTCATTTCCGATCCAGGAAAAAAAATTGCTGGTTGAATACAAGTAACTTAAGCTTGGTCCAATTCCCCCACAGTTCCAAAATCCCATTTGCTCCCCTGATCCCGACGTTCATACTGGTCAGTGGAATCATGTTTGTCTCTCTAATCTAATTACTATTTCCCACATCATGTGAAACCTTAAAGCTGCTGACACACAGTGACTTTTGTACATATTTTTGTTTTTTCAAATAGAAAGGATCCTCTGAGGTTATACTCTTTGTCTCTGACTTTAAACAACGTCTGGATACTTTGTGGTAACTGTCCTTTTTTTTTTTTTTTTTGCATTAAAACACAATTTGGAGTGTGTTAAAACTTACTATGTCATTAAATTTGAGCATATTTAACTGGATAAAAAGTGGATCGGTTGATTCTCGAAACTTTTTTGACTAATGCTTCGTATTGTTTTATTTTGCAACAAGAAAATAACATTTGTATTTGTTTTGTGCTTCCCCAAACCTTAATACAGTAAGTCATATATGGAACTATGAGTGAATAATATAATATTTTCAGGGAGTTTTGGTTTATAAAATGTTGTGCTTTGTAGAAAAAAAAATTGATTTTGACATTTACATTTTTACATAGTTTATATGAGATTTCCAAGATAATTTACTATCAATTATTACCCCTAGAAATTTAATTTCGGTCACAATATAAATTTCAAGCTCATTAATGATGCATTTTGTTTTCCCAGTATGTAGAGATATGTATTTGTTTGCATCAAACCATTTTTTTTACAATTTGTAATTCATTCTCCACTACATTCAAGAGTTCTTTCAGGTGATCCCTACTACAAAAAAACATGTCGTCAACAAATAAAACACACTTCAATGAAGTGGTAACCAAATACAAATCATTAATATGCAAAATAAAAAGTAAAGGTCCAAGAACTGATCCTCGTGGAACACCACAAGTTACATCAAGAATCTTTGAATTTGCGGTATTAATATAAACAAACAGTTGCCGTTCTTCTAAATAACTAGTTAGCCAATTATAGGCCAGTCCTCTAATACCATACCTATGCAATTTTAACAACAATTTACGATCAATAGTGCCAAAAGCTTTTTGCAGATCCAAGAAAATTCCTGCTGAATATTCATTTATTTCAGTAGCATTTGCAATCTGCTCAACCAAATGAAGGGCAAATGAAGTTTTTTTCCCTAAATCTATCATGTTGCTCATTGAGAATTTAGTTTAGTTAGGAAAATCATTCAACCTTTTAATGAATATCTTTTCTAAGATCTTAGAAAACTGTGATAGGA
This sequence comes from Leptonotus elevatus, assembly GCF_054856555.1. Lineage (NCBI taxonomy): Eukaryota > Metazoa > Chordata > Actinopteri > Syngnathiformes > Syngnathidae > Leptonotus > Leptonotus elevatus. Next base: position 2,909,698 of record NC_141250.1, on the reverse strand, counting down.
GTCATGTAGGCCTGTAATTGGAAAACAAATGCTTGCCCCCCGATTTATAAATTATATGACTTTTGCTATTTTCATTGATTTGGGGAATTTTCCTACCATCAGGGACTGATTGCAAATATGAACTAAAGGATTACTAAAGGATTAGTCAATGACATGTCATATCTATTCCAATCAGTGGATCTTTTGTTTGCAAATTTGTGAACAATATCTATTATTTCTGCTTTATCAGTTTATCTTATAAAATTGAATGTAGATTACTATTTGTGATATTAATGTTCACACCATCAGTGGTACATGAAGGTTGAATGGAGTCAGCTAAAGATTTTCCAACGTTCAAAAAGTATTCCTTAAATTTGTCGGCTATCAGTTTGTTTTCCCTGATGACAATTACTTAGAGAGAAGTAACATGGATCATTTCTATTCATTTTTTCCTTACTTAAGATTTCGTTTAGGACTTTCCAGGTTATTTTGACATGTCTTATTATTTTGCAGTAGTTTACGATAATACATTTTCTTGCTATATTTCAAAAATACAAATTTATAAATTTTTTATAATTCGTATATTTATAATCAGGCGGCACGGTGGCTGACTGGTTAGCACGTCCGCCTCCCAGTGCAGAGGACGTGAGATCGAGTCCGGGCTTCGGCCTTCCTGGGTGGAGTTTGCATGTTCTCCCTGTGCTTGTGTGGGTTTCCTCCGGGTACTCCGGTTTCCTCCCACATTCCAATGACATGCATGGCAGGTTAATTAAACACTCCAAATTGTCCATAGGTGTGATTGTGAGTGTGGATGGTTGTTCGTCTCTGTGTGCCCTGCGATTGGCTGGCAACCAGTTCAGGTTGCCCCCCGCAACCCTTGTGAGGAAAAGCGGTTAAGAAATTGGATGGATGGATGGATATTTATAATCCATCACCAACAGGACGCTCATTATTGACTGGGATAGGCAAGTGAATAGTGAACGTCTGTGTTAATTGCTGCCTAATGTAAGTGAATTGAAAAAGAAAAACCCAAAACAATCTTGAAATAACAGGAATAAACCCTCAAAAAGTGTTTTCCATGAAAAACTGTTCAAATATTTAATCTCTATGAACAGAACTTTGTTTCAGCTGCAGTTGTTTTTTTGTTGTTTAAATTGAGAGAATTATTCATTTTTACTTTTTACACACATTTTTACTGAATAATGAATAGTTCTGTACTTGTTAAATAAAACAAATACATGTAGCCTACTTCCACATTAATTTTCTGTGTGTGGGTGTGTGTGTGTGCGTGTGTGTGGGTGTGCGTGTGCGTGTGCGTGTGTGTGTGTGATCTTGTTTTTGCTACATAGTGGGGCCAACATTTCGGGATTTCACAGAGTTGTGGGGCCCACCTGTCATGACGTGGTTTTAGAGTTTAGGTTTGAATTGGGTTATGGTTGAAGTTAGGGTAAGGAATGGGGGTAGGCAATCATTTTTGATGGTTGGGGTTAGGGGAAGGGGCTAGGAAACGCATTATGTCAATGAGATGTCTTCACAAAGATAGTAAAACAAACCTGTGTGGGTGTGTGTTTGCTGCGTGCGTTTCTGTGTGTGTATGTAATGTATTGCATGTAAGAAATAAAGGGGGCATTTGCATTAGAAAAACAAACAAAATAAAAAACACTTTTTGTCATATGTGGTAAAACTGGGCTGCTTGGTGGCTTTTATTAGTATTAGATTAGTACAGAGCCCCGAAAGTGACAGGGCGTGAACATTTCTTATCCTAATGAGAATCTTTGTCATCGAAATGAGAAATGTTTTCATTTAATCGAGAAATGCTTGTTCTAACGAGAAAACATGTTCACTGCAGACTACAAGACTTCAGATGTTTTACATGTCTCTCAGACACAACATAATGGTGACGACTTGCAAGTAAAGCAGCAATGTCCTATTAATAAAGTCCCAGGTGAAAATATAACCAAACTATGTCCTGCATTATCATTTTCACTCAGAAATGCAAAATAAATCGAAATGTAGTTCTAGGGCAGGGGTAGGGAACCCTGGTCCTCGAGAGCCACTCTCCTGCCATGTCTCCCTCCTCCAACACACCTGATTTGATGAACAGGATCGTTATCAGGCTTCTACACAGCCGATAATATAAGTCAGCTGTGTTGGAGGAGGGAGACATAGAAAACAGGCAGGACAGCGGCTTTCGAGGACCAGGATTCCCTGTCCCTGTTATACACTGTAAAAAACTAAGCAAATTGTAATTTGTAAAAAACAACAACAACAAAAAAACATTAATTTTCAGTAGCTGGGGTGCCAGAAATATACAGTGAAATAACAGAAAATTACTTTCTCATTTTAAAAAAACTGTAATTTTCTAGCAGGTGGGGCGCCAGAAAAACACTGTGAAATAACAGAAATTTACTTTCTCTTTAAAAAACAAAACGGAAAAAAATGAACATTCGTAAAAAAATAATAAAAAACAAAAATTTTCCGGCAGCTTGGTCACCAGAAAAATACTGTGAAATAACAGAAAATTACTTTCTCATAAAAAAACTGTAATTTTCTAGCAGGTTGGGCGCCAAAAACTCCCACTGTGAAATAACAGAAAATTACTTTCTCGTAAAAAAAAAAAAGGTAATATAACAGAAAATTACTTTATTGTAAAAACATTTTTTTTCCATAATTAAATTAAATTAAATGTTAACTGTAATTTCAACAAGATTGTATGTAATATAGTAGTTATGACAATTTTTTTTTTTTATTAATCTATCAAAACATGGCCAATAACTGTTGAAAAACTAGATATTGGGTTTAAAATTGCAACAATTTACTGTTAGGGTAAGCATTTAGCAATTATCCACTTTACGAGGCTTTCAAACCGCTTTACATTTTGACTAGTCATTCACCTTCTGATAACACAGCATTAGGAGTTCAGTATTTTGCTCAGGATACTGCAACATGTTCACCAAGGGGATCAAACTCACAACCTCAGCAATACCAGACGACCACTCTACCAATGACACGCTGCCACTGTTGTTTTTAATTTTACATCTCATGAAATTCTTTGCTTTGTGTATTATTCACCCTCTTAAGCTTTCCCCTTTACATATATCTCATTTAATGTCCTTTTAAAACAAATGTTAATACAATGAATACTATCATCTTGGACATTACAGAAATAGCTCATTTATATATATATATATATATATATATATATATATATATATATATATATATATATATATATACACACATACATAAGGGTTTTAAAGTTGAATTTTACATTTCATTCCATTAAATAACAGACAAATATTTGTGTAGTTACGATACATTTGTGAACGTATTTTAACAATCAATATATGTATTTCTAAGGTAAGGGAGTTTTTAAATTTAATTTAAAATGACTGAATTATTGTGTTTAAGTGATTTCATGTTGTTTTGCATTTGACATCTAAAATCAGTGTTTATTTTTGTAAATTAAATTATATTTTAAAATATAGAAAAAATTGTAAAATAAAAAGCAAAATTCTGTTATATTACAGGGTTATTTTTTTTTACAGTGTAGGTCTCACATGCAATGCAATGGACTATTTTCTCATCTTAACTAGAAAGTTTCTCATCCTAACGAGAATTTTTCTCTTACAGACAAGAAAACGTTCTTGTTAGAATGAGAGCGTTTTCTCGTCCTAATGAGAAACATACAGTATATATGTTTTTTCCCCATGTCACTTTAGGTGCTCCGTAGGTTAGTGCATCCGCATTACAGTTCAGAGATTGTAGGTTCAAATCTGGTGCTCTGGCCTTCCTGTGAGGAGTATGCATGTTCTTTTCAGTTGATTGTGTAGGTATAAATTGTGTCCTAAAATTATTTTAAATGTTTTATTCTTCTTCTGCTTATGATCTACAAACTTGCGTCCAATTTACTTGCCACTTACTTATAGCTTGACATTATGCACTTGTATGTACTGTACATAATTTATGTATGCAATTGCTGGTATCCCTCTGTTACGGAAATATTTTTTGTTTTTATTTATTATAACTTTTGTCAGATTCAAGGTACAGTACGTACAGCCTTAAAAATGTCTTACGTGCGTTGATTCTTAAACATCTGTTGTTGTTATTGTAGGTCATAGCCCTGTTTACACAAACGTTTAAGGTCTTGTCACTCTGTGTAAACAGCACAGAGACAGAAAGGCGTAACAGAATGTTACGGCAATTAGCTGACTACAGAGAGAGTAACACCACCATATTCATGTCTGTTTAACTGGAACAGTTGAAATGGCAGAGCCACTCATTTGAGGCCCAATGGTGTTGACACAGCTCTGATACGGAACACTGGATTTCACTGGACTTTAGTACATTAAACACACAGCTAATGCATTTTGATGCATGCAAGAGTAAGAATAGTGGACTCTTTTTTTTTTTTATTGTTGTATGGCACTGGGTACTGCTGTTATTATTATTGATCTAAGTGATCATGAATCAAAAAAACTAAGTTAACTATCTCATTTTGTGAACAATGTTATGTACTCTGCAGTTGTTTGTCTAGAAAAGATAAAGTACTACAATAATAGATAATAATAGAACGATTATATCAAGTGATAAAAAGTACCCTCTTAAATTGAGTAAAATGACAATGTAAAGTATGGTTTGAAAACCACTTACATAGAAATAACACAACACACGTGTGTGTGCGTGTGTGCTCGCGCACGTGTGTGTGTGTGGGGGTGTGTGTGTGTATTTTAAAGGATCAAGAACATACTAGAGTTGGGCAGCTGCTGCACTCTATAGACTACTGGCACAAATGTGAAAACATTAGGGGTGTCAAGCAATTAACATTTGTAATCATTACTTCAATAGTTAACTCGTGATTAAGCACAGACTTTAGATCTGTTCTAATTTTACAATAAAATGTTCAATAAATTCCCCCACCCCCAGTTTTCATACTCTTGTTAATATAAAAGTGGAAAAAAATGTTAAACGAAAAGAAATATGGCTGCATCTTTTAGTCGCTGTAAAAAACGAGTCAAGTCAAAATATTTTTTATTTCTATAGCGCTTACAAACAGCCGTAGCTGTTACAAAGCGCTTTACAGAAACACAACATTAAACAATAACAGTAATACAATCTCAACAAACCAAAATTGTTTTCATTCCTGTGACTTGGATTTGTATTGAGGTTTCTGCCACTAAATGGCATGATTGCATTTGTAAGACATTGGTAACAGCTCAGTGCATTTTTCTTTTCATATTAAGAGCTATCTCATCTTTAACATGAAGTAACTTGTGAAATTCTGCACATTTTTAAAATTGTAGACTACAACTTTACCCCAGTGTCCACAAATATATGCATTAGTATTACATTTATTACAGCAAAATTTTGACGTGGAAGTGTCTGTTACGTTGTGACTGGAATTCCCCCAGTACAGGCTTTCCAAGTAAGGGGCGGTCATTAATCGTGCATTTAAAAAAGTTTGTGGCGTTAAAGGAGCTTTAAAGGATCTTTGTGCAGTTTGTCACTTTGTTACTCGTGACTGCCACCTCTGGCCCAAAGCGTAACTGCAGTATCTGTGTCAGGCTAGTTCATGGTGCCCGTGCGAGTACGTGCACGATCTTAAAGCGACAGCCACATTTGACAAACGAAGACATGACTTCAAATGAGGTAAGAAAAACTCCGCCCCTCCCCTCCCCAAAGAAACTGTAGAGTGCGTTGGTCCGCACACTCTACTATAAAGGGAAGATAAAAGCTGTTAAGTGCAGTCAGAGTAAAACAGTCAGGGCTCTTCGTACTCATCTGGGCATTGGTGAAGCATGCATGATGTAGAAAAAGCTTTAACATGACCCTTTTAAACAGCACAATACATCTTTAAATTAACTCAAAATCAACTCACTAATTTTGACAACCCTAGAAAACTTTAAAAATACATTTGAAAACGTGAATAAGTCATGCAAATGAAACAATCAAATGGGAAATAAGTACATAATGAAGTGACCCCACTAGTCCTTCATATGCAGTGAAAACCCTTGAATGTGTGATAAGTACATGTAAACTTGGCATAGACACGAGGAGGCAAAAAGAAGTCGACGAAATGAAGAGTCTGAATGGGGACCGGCAACTTTGGTTGGTGTCAGGACTAGAGGTGCTGCCACCTATTGTCTATCACTGTGATTGCATCACGCTTGAGTGCACATTTTCAAAACAAGCCTGTGCACATGAATGGCCTTCATTTCTCCCTGTGTCTCTGTGCTTGTGCATGTCCTCAAAAGAGGGTGAATGACGGTGTCAGGCACACTGGCCCTCTCACCCATGCAACTAGTACACACTCTCACGAGAAGGAATTTTAATGAGTTTGTTGGAGCGTTCGGATTATAAAAGAAGAATGTTTCTGCAATGTAGTAAAACAGAGGACTTTGTGATGTAACGCAAATGGGACAAAGTAGGAGAGGGGAAAAAAGCGGGGAGAAAACATGGTGATGACTTAAGGTTGACTAGTGAGTAGTGAGACCATACTGTAGCTTGATCATTTTTAACTCATTAATATCTACCTCATGCTTGAGATACATTTTGTTCCAATGAACTAATTTCCAATACTGTAATCCAAAACATAAAATGTATGTACATTTATACCAGTTGCTAGACTCTCAATTGCTTCTTCCAGTCATATCTCTTCTCAGAATGATCATTTACAGCAGTAGTACCCAACCTTTTTTCCACCACGGACCAGCGTTATTATAGTTTTGGAATTTTTCATTTTAGTTAGTTTTTATTTTGTTTTGAGTTTTGTTTTTTAAATTCAGTTTGTTTTAATTCATTTTCAGGGTGGTTCTGTTAGTTTTTTTTTTATAAGTTTTAGTTATTTAATAACTGCTTAGTTTTAGTTAGTTTCAGTATTAGTTTTAATACTAATACTGAGGGGGCGACTGAAACAGTGCCAGTGGCACTCTGCTATGGCGTTGTAAGTAGCGTTAATTTTATCCGCCATTTTTAAATTTTGTCTCAATTTTAGTCCAGTTTCATTCACGCTTGTTAGTTTTTGTCATAGTTAGTCAACCTTAACCCATTTTTTTGTCCATTTTAGTCAACTATAAATCTAGCATTTTAGTCTTTATTTTAGTCCAAGAAAACATAATCTTATTCATCTAGTTTTAGTCAACAAAAACTGTCAACGTTTGTCAGAAGATTATGTTGAACATTTTGGATGTAAAACTATTTCACATAAAAATTTTTGACGAAAAACAACTTTACACACAACTACAGTATAGCAACAAGTGGCTACTATGGCTGCATGCTATAAGCTAGCAAGTTAGCCAGCATTGGTTAGCGGTCGGATTAACATTATTGTTGGAACATTATAGCCATTGGATTAATGTTATAACTATAATTGACTCTTTTTTTCTTAACCTTTCATTGTGAATCCACCTTCTGTCTGTTCCATGTGTTTGTGCATGTTGCACTCACTAGCTGCAGATTTGAAAGGGGGTGTATCAAAGTGTCACAGTGACAGATTAGCAGATTTTACAAAACCAAGTAATTTGAATCTCATTTTTGTTCATGAACTAAAATGTCCGTAGTTTTGACTAGTTTTTTTTAAGTGAAGTACATTTTCATCTCGTCTTCATTAGTCGAAAATGCATATAGATTTTGTTCCAATTATTGTTCATTAATGAGGATTTTAGTCTAGTCTAGTCTTGTCTAGTTTTAGTCTGGTGAAAAATGTGTGTTGACCAAATTATTTTAGTTTAGTTTTCGTTGACGAAATTAACACTAAATTGGCATGATGGCATGCCATGCAGGAGACATGTCTGCACTGCCCTCATCCACAGAAATTCAAGGCTGAAGGGTGAGATGGTCTTGGGCAAGTGCCTGCTGGGCAGATAAATCTTGCATGCACAAGACGGGATTCCATTCAGAGGTTCGAAGCGTTGTTTAGGTGGCTGAAATTGAGCGTATTTGACAGGCAAAGCGCTCCAGCCTCTCCAAATTTCCAGGGGCACATAGCAAAAGAGACAGCATTGATAAGGCGGCAGTTCGTAACATTCACTAGCAGCCTAAAGGCACAAAGAAAGTCTGCACTCGGCAGTGGCGTAGATACAGCGTGATGATGATTTTGGCATATTCTTTTTTAATCACTCGGTATGTTTTTTTGTTGTTGTTGATTTTTTTGTTAAATTGATTGCAGTACTCAAAAGATAAGAACTTTGTAAAACATTCACTCCCAGCCATTTTCACTTAAGCAACCCCCTTCGCTCCTGGCTTTTTTTTATACTGGACTTTGACAGATTTTGAAAAGCCCACAGAATATTGTGTCCTATTGCTGTAAAAACATGGAAGCTACCAAAAGAAAGATTAGAGTTTCCTCTTTCGTCAGGAATGTAAAAATATATATTTCTATCTGTTTCAGTTTTGCAGCAATTAGCATTAGAATATAGCTAAGTTTCATCATTATTCACAAATCTGTTTAAAACAGTGGGGGAAAGAGCTTTTTGCTACATGGCCAAGGTTGATCTCTTATACTCTGCTGCAACCTGCTGGCCGTTTTTGTAATAACTACCATTGCTTCAACCATTCTCTTCAGTTTAGAAGCTGCATTAAAAGCCTTCTGTATGCTCTAGCATTAAAAACAAACAAACATAAAAAAATTATAAACACGTCTTTGGTAGCATGGTAATATTTAATATATTATACATTTTTGGGAGCAAATGAGTTATGGTAAATATATTTTCAGACCCTTTTAACAGAAAATATTTACATTTCACATTCAAATAATCCATTCAGAAATACTTTCATTATGATTTTTAGGGTCACTCCAGAATTGGAGGCCATTTTACGTAGCACCCATCAAATTTTAAATAATCTACATAGAACATACTAAAACATGCATCTTGAATTTTCTTATCCTGAGACTAAATCTTAAATTGAGAGAGAAAGAGAGAGAGAGAGAGAAAGAGAGAGAGAGAGAGAGAGAGAGAGAGAGAGAATGCTTGAAAATTGTTTCAAAATTACCAAACCTGGAGTACCTCCTAAAATGCAATTTTCTCTTGTTCCAGCCCCCTAATGACCAAATTGAGCCTCAAATAAAACAGTAAAATGAATTTTTGGCTTGTTTGTCTTTTAGGGTGGGTGGGCGGTGTTTGTTTCATAGCTGTCTCTTCTAACAGTAGGAACATTTGTATTGCATTTGTATTGGTTGGCCACTGACCAAGAAATTGGGACCACCACGCAGACATACATTTGTCAAAACTTTACGAAAAACTACTTGTGTCATTAAAATCAATAAGAAAAAAATAGTGGACTGTGCTACAATGGAAGGAAGATACAGGTGGCACGAGCAAAAAGCAAATCTATTTACACAAGATAAGATAGAAAATGAGAACACAACATCACAGAAGTACTTACAGAAACAAACTTTACGTACTTCTGGAAGCGCTGGATGAAAAAAAAAAAGTAAAACAAAAAAGACAGAAGCACTTAATAAAAAACAACATAAAGTACTCCTGGAACTGACGACGACAGGTGTAGTAGGCTGATTGCAGGCAGCTGTGGTTCTGAGACTCCGCCCACCAATTAATTCTAGCAACATTAAGGGCATAGGAAAAGAATAATGTCACCAACATGCAACAGCACAGAACATCCATCCATTATCTGAACCGCTTATCCTCATGAGGGTCACGGGCATGCTGGAGCCTATGCTAGCTGTCTTCAGGTAGTAGACAGGATACACTCTGAACTGGTTGCCAACCAATCACAGGGCACACATAGATGAACAACCATTCACACTCACAATCACACTCAGGGACAATTCAGAGTGTTCAATTAACCTACCATGTCTGTTTTTTGGAATGTGGGAGGAAACCGGACGGCACGGAGAAACCCCAATTAGCTATGGGTAGAACTCCACTCAGGAAGGATGGAGTCCAGATTCAATCTCATGACCTGGGATGTGGACATGCTAACCAGTCACCCACCGTGCTGTCAGCACAAGCACAGAACATAACATGTTTTCATAAACATAATATTTCAAATAATTATTCATGGAACGTGTGCCCCACAAGTTAGCTAACAATCTGTTACCATAACTTTTTTAGCATGGTAGAAGAAGAAGAAGAAGATTTTAGATTTTTACTTTTTGTTTTGAAAAAATGACATTTATTTACCGCTCTTATTTAAATGCTTTTACATCAGAACATCACTAAAACATAGCGCCTCCTCATTCACGTCGCACAGTGCCCCGTTAACAGTCCACATCTCACAAAAACTATCTAAATCTCCTGCTCTCTTATAAAAACTAAAATCAATAAAGAGTCTGGACTTTATCAACTTTTTGCATAGAACCGTGGGATCGACTTCTGCCCCATCATCAACTTTCCTTTTACGGGACAACCACACACCCATCTTGGCCTGGCTCAAAACAAAGTTTAAAACCCGGCTTTCTCTCTTGATCTGGCCCTTGTGGTTAAAAATATAAATAAAAGAGTGCTTGTGAAAAACTACTTTGCATTGTGTAAAAACCCTATCAACCAAATCAAAAACAGATCGCAAACGCTCGCACTGATAGAAACAATGAAATACTGTTTCCCTGTTTCCACAGAAGGGGCAGGCATCCTCCACGGCTGGATTTATCGCGGATATAAAGGAGTTCACGGCCACGATGCCGTGGAGGATCCGCCATTGAACATCGCCGTGTTTTTTGACCACTGGGGCCTTGTATAAGGTGCCCCAAGCTGGCTTCAGTTCATCATCCATAACTCTCCTCCATGGAGTGTCCAAGCGTCCGTTAAGTTTATTTTTATGTAAGGTTTTAACCATTGTTCGGTAGAATTGTTTTCCGGGCGCGGCTCCCAAAGAAACTGCTGGATTGTTCTCCAGCAGGGGGCCGCCGCAGTCACCCAAGTTTGGGAGCAGGCCGATGTGGGGGAAGCCGTCCTCTGGGTTCGGAGTTAGGGAACCACTGCCATACAGACTGAGGAGGGGGCGCTCATGTCCAGCCAGTCTTCCTTTCCAGTGGTTCAGCAGCTGTTTAACGACCCTCAAGGAATGTATCCCCAGAATGGAGGCCAGCGGAGCGGGGTCCTCGAGACTGGGACCGGTCAGCTCCACCACTTTGCCAAGCGTTGCGACCCCTGCAGCTTGAAGGGTCTTGGACAGAGTAGCGCCCCCCCAGCTAGGGTAGTCCAGTAGGGTTCCCTGAAGGACAGGTTCTTGCATGAGCCAGTACAGTGAGTCGGCCTGCTCCGCCCGCTGTTTTTTCAGGAAGTTCCAGACTTAGAAAGCACTCCGATAGAAACAAGGCAGAGAAGCAGTGCTTGTGCGAGACAAGTCCATTAAAAACAAACTGAAATCCAGCCCATATAAACCTAAACGCTGCAGGGTGCATCGGGCTAATGGTCTCCACAGAACATCCTTGGGGCCAGTCAGGAGCCTTTGTATAAACTGGAGTCTGAAAGCAGCGCCCCTGCTGGCCAAATGCACCAAGCCCTGCCACCCTTCTTCTTTAGGGAGGAAAAGGATGCTCTGTGGAACCCAGTGCCTCCTGCCCCCCCCAATAGAAATCAATTAAAATGCGCTGCAACTCTTCCAGGAGAGAGGCTGGAGGGTCCAAGACCATTAGTTTGTGCCACAAAGAAGACGAGACTAAGTTGTTGACGATGAGGGTTCTGCCCCTGTAAGACATTTTTGGCAGCAACCATTTCCACCGTTTTAACCTCCCCCTCACCGTCTCCAACACATTATCCCAGTTTTTCTTTTTGTAGGTCTCATCCCACAAAAAGATGCCCAGAAATTTAAAACCCCCAATTTTCCATTCCAGTTCACCCGGCAATTTGAGCTTGGTCTTCAGCCCCTCTCCCACCATGAGAGCCTCACTCTTCCCCCAGTTCACTCGCGAAGACGAAATAATACCAAACTCTGTCACAACTTTTTTTAAAATATCAATGTCCTCTTGTGACTTAGTTAAAACCACTACATCATCGGCATAGGCAGACAGTTTGAAAGACATACAACACTGGGGGATGTACACACCGTTTAAAATTTTCCTTAACTTGTGGAGCAGAGGCTCTATGGACAGAGAATAAAGCATCCCCGAGAGAGAGCAGCTCTGCCTCACCCTCCTCCGGACGTCGAAGGGGGCACTCGGAACACCATTTATTTTAAGAACACTCTCAATGTCACAATAAAGCACCCGGATCATGGCTATAAAGTCAGGGCTGAAACCAAAGGCACCCATGGTTTGCCACAGGTACTGGTGTACAACCCTGTCAAAAGCCTGTTCCTGGTCTATGGAAATAAGACCAGTCTCAAGAGCCAATGAATTGCAGAGTTCCAAAAAATCCTGAATTAGATTGACATTGTCACTAATGAGCCTGCCCGGCACGCAATAGGTCTGATCAGGGTGGATGATGGACGACATCACCTCTCGCAGCCTAAGGGCCAGCGCTTTGGACAAGATTTTGTAATCTGAGCACAGCAAGTTCTTAATGTCCTGCAGGTCTCCCTTCTTTGGTAGCAGGGTGATGATGGCCCTCCTGCAGCTCAACGGGAGTTTCCCCTTTTTGATGCTGTCGTTCATCACGGCAAGCAAGTCTGGTCCGACAATCGGCCAGAAGGACTTGTAAAAGTCCACCAAAAGGCCGTCAATGCCAGGAGCCTTGCCACACTGCAGGCTCCCCAGGGCAGCTTGCAGCTCCTCGAGCCTCACCGTTGCCGCCAACTGGGGGGTTTGCTCCTGGCTCACCTGAGGGAGACCACTTAGAAATTTGCTGTGTGTCTCTGGATTACCTGACCACTCATTCCTATAGAGGTCTCTGTAGAAACCGGCAGCATATTTCCTGATCCCAGAAGAATCTGAGACTTCGGAACAGCTACCCGTGCGTAAGCAATGAATGATCTTCCTTTGTCTATTTTTCTTCTCAAGCCCAAAGAAAAACTGAGAGGGGGCATCCATCTGTGAGATGTTCATAAAACACGACCTGACCAGCGCCCCCTGTGCAGAAACCCCGAGCAGGCTGGCCAGCGCCGACTGTTTGGACTTGAGGGAGTCTAAAAGCCCTCGATTTCCTGTAGAAGCAGCTAAAGACTGTAACTCCTCTACCTGTCTCTCCAGACCCCTTACAGTCCGGGTCAACTCACCCGTGGAAAAGCGAGTGAAATTCTGGCACAGTTTTTTGGTCTGAGTTTTCCCGTAATCCCACCATTGCTGGATGGTGGGAAAATTGGGTCTGCTCTCTCTGTGGGATAACCCAAAAAACTTAAATGCTGTTTTAAAAGCCTGGTTATTCTAAAGAGCTGCGTTAAAATGCCAATAGGCGCTATGTAAGCGAATGTTCTGAATAAAAATGGAACAAGAGACAGGAAAATGATCGCTAAAACCAACAGGCCAAATCGAGCACCTTTTAAAAATATTCAAAAGGTGACTAAAACAGTAAAAACGATCAAGTCTGGCGAGGGATAAATAATTCTCATTCCGATGGCTCCATGTGTACTGTCGTGTGTTATGATGAAAAACTCTCCATAGCTCAGACAGCTCGTGGTCTTTAATGAGCTGCCTGAGTCTGTGAGACGACCCAGGGTGTGGCTCAGGATGATTCCTGTCCAGAGCGGGATTTTCAGTGCAATTAAAATCACCGCCTAAAAACATGTAATCACCACAACATGCTTTAAGAGCATCACCTAACTTATTCAAAAACGTGATCCTCTCCAACCCTCTGGTTGGAGCATAGGCGTTTTAAAAATACTAACTTAACATTTTCATAGAAAGCTATAACTTTTAGTAGAAAACCTGGAATAATTTCCTCAACACTAAAGGAAGCCGTGAGCACAAAAAATTCTGAGCTAATAAAATCCCAACTCCACCACTGGCACTGGAACCATGGCTCAGAATTACCTCCCCCTTAAAATCTATTTTCCATTCGCTGACACTGTTGTCAGTGCTGTGCGTTTCTTGAAGAAACAACACATTTAGTCTATTCAATTCCATCATCTTAAAAGGAGCAGCTCTTTTGAAATCACCATTCACGTTCAAAGTTCCCATATTGAAATCACACATAAATGGAAAAATAAATAGCGACCCATTAGGACAACGCAGCAATGACAAAAAAAACAATAAAAGGAGATTAATCACCAATTCCATCATTGTTCAATTCCTCTCTGGCTTTTGTTATGCTCTTTCTGAGTCGATAAATTTCTTGGCCGGTGAGCACTTCTCCAATCTTTCGTGAAAGAGGTTTTGCTGACTTAATAAAAAGTCTGAGATCGGGAAAATGCTCGAATACGGCGGTTTGCCGTACCCCTTTTGTGTCTTCAAGAAACCTCCTAATCATTTCGACAGAGTAAGGTACATCGTTGTCATCTTGTGTAAAGTCACATTCACTTTCAGCCGTTTTTCTATTTTTAACTATACCTTTCACAAGTACAGTTAATTTTCTCTTTTGTGACACTTTCAGAGTTTCATCATCAGACATTGCCTCATCACCCACATCAGCCATGTTTTCATTCACAAAAATATTATCACACGGTCTTAGAATGATGGCGTTTGCACTCCTTTTTTCTTTTTTCAATTCCTGTATTTCGTTTTCGGTTTGCGGCAGTAGCGGGCCACAGCCGGCTCCTGTCGACTCCTCCGCGGCCCCACCCACCACCAGCACCGTATCAACCGAATCCGCCAACCCCGCCGACACCGGGGCGACCGGAGCCGACGTACCAGCCAACACCGGAGCCTCCGGCGCCGCCGAATCCGCCGGCTCCATGGGCTGCGGCGCCCCTTCGGCCACCGCCGCATCCCCAGGTGGGAACGGACGCCCTCCGCTCCGGACAGGAGGGAACTAGGTGCCCCTCAGCACCGCACCCAAAACACTTCATGTGTTCGGTGGAAACAAACACCATGGACGGAAAATTATCAACTTTAAAAGTGCATGTCAGGTTCAGCTCGCCTGCCGTGTCTTTAAGCACCATGTGCACCTGTCTCCGGTGACACACAACATTAAGCATGTTGTGTGCTGCGGTGACTTGCAGCCTAAAGACACCATTTTTATCGGTGAGACGAGTTGACCAAATCTCGACAGTTCTTTAGCCAGTACCTCGTTTTTAATGAACGGCGGAGCATTCGAGATCGTTACCTTCCTTGCAGGGCTCACGAGGGGGAGAACGGGAGTGAAGGTGTCGTTAATCACAACACCGCTTTCGACCACCTGGCCTACCTTGTTAGTGTCATCAAGGAAGATAACGATCGCCCCATTCATTCGGGACGCAGATTTGATGCTGCTGTATCCCACCGCCTTTCCAACGGCCAGTCCTGCCTCCTCCACCGAGCAGCCCGCTGCCGGCAACAGTATAACTGCGTGCCGGCGAGTGAGACGCTCGAACTCGGCAGCGGGCGTGTCCACCACCGAAAAAAACACAGACACTAACCACTAAGTTTTTACAAAAAAAACTACAAGATAAAGAAAAAACTATTACACATATATATAAAAAAAAATGAAAAAAGTACCTCGAAAAAATACCACAAAAACACTCAAAATTCCTGAATCATAATCAGTTTTCCCAAAAATGGGTAGAGCAAAGGTATGTCCTCATCTATTTTTCATAAGTTAGCCTTGAATGTCTCACTCTACCTCATGCAGTTATGCAAACGATCAGAATAAGACATTAATTTTTTCTTTGCTTATTTACATAAGTATGTTTGTGCTGTTGGTCAATAGTAACAGCTAGCTAAACAGCTAGCTTCTACTCCTGTCCGGATTTGTAAACCTGTTACCTGCAACCCTGTTGCTGTGATTAGAGTGACAGTGTTGCAATACGTTAACAGGGTTATGATAAAAATTGTACCATTGATCTGTAAACTGAACTAATCAAGCCTTTGATAATTTATGACATATTATGGGTCATATGCAAAAGTGGCGTGTGCGCCTATGTAACTTCCGGTCCCATTTACGTCCATTAAAATTGGTGTGTTTTCAACTCGACCCCTGCGCGTTTTACCTCCCTTTTCTTTGAAGTAAAGTACTTAGTCGTATTATTCAAATCCTGTACAGCATTACACTATAATTAAAAAAAAGCACCAGATCTACTCAATTAAAATGAGTCAACAGATTACAAGCAATATTATTAATAAAATTTCTGTATGCTTGGTATTGAGTACAAAATGAGATGCCAAAGATTAGTTTTTTTTACAGTGTACGCTTTAACAACAGTGTGTGTGTGTGGGGGGGGGGGGGGAGGGGGGGTATGCCTGCTGTTTTTGGCAGCGATCCACCGATGTCAAGTCTCTTCATGTGAGGTAAAAAAACAACAACACTACAGTGCTCGTTGTACGCTGCAACTTAAATGTCTCCATGTTTTTTATTCGCGTCGACTATCTGATCTGATGTCTTCTATGTAACGCTCATGCCTATGTCGCAACAGTAACCAGAAACAGAGTAAGCGCATGATAGTTTCCGCCGAAAGTCCCGCCTCCTCCGTGGCATATACTCCATAGATGAATGTGTAGCAGAAAATCTGAAAAGTGAAGGTTTATTTTTTCAAGAATTTTGAAGCCCAAATGTCCTACAATTCTGGTATGACCCTTTTACACTCACCTACATTAAAGCCAAGGCAAGGCATAAGGCAATTTTAACATACACTATTACACATAATTGCATATTTATACATGTATGACAGCAAGTGCCTAAACCAGAGGTGGGCAGTCTCGGTCCTCGAGGGCCGGAGTCCTGCAGGTTTTGGAGGTTTCTCACTTCCAACACAAGCTGATTCCAATCAACAGGATCGTTATCAGGCTTATGCAGAGCTTGCTGATGAGCTATTCATATAACAGCTGTGTTGGAGAAGGGCAACATGCAAAACCTGCAGGACTTCGCCTAAACCCTGAAAAAGGACTTCCTCCCTCACATAGCCTCTTTAGTGACCATGTGTCATAGCTAAGGTTTTGATGGTATGATGTAAATTTCTGTCATGTTTGTAAATGTTACTGTATATAGTAAAAACTGCACTAAAGCAGGACTTGAAGAACATCGTAAATTGAATAGAAATTGCAATATCTATCAGAAAAATTGGAATTCAATCTTTTCCTAAAATCGGTCAGGCCTACCCTTGCCCCTGACCCACCTCCTATTAAAGTGCAGCCATTTTGGCATCTTGAGCCACCCTCCATTATAATCAGGTTTCCATCCAAATGTTTCAAAAATGTTATGCACATTTTTTGAAAATGCACAAAACAGACATGCGACTTATGCCCGTTTCCATCCGCTCTTCGTTTGCGAATATGAACCGCGAGATGACGTTGTAGTGACGGAACTTTGGGACAATGGGGAGTTCCAGGTGGGAATGTTGGTTTTGACGGACTGAACGGAAGTAGTTTGTCTGGTTGGCTTCCCTCCCACATTGAGAGCTGATGTTAATAAAGTCATCTAAAATTGCATTAATGTTTTTTTTCTTTAATTAATTATAACAATAATTGTCTTTCTTTGTCTTCCCAAACATATCTTACTTTATCATTCACCAATTATTGTGACTACAAACGTGCGTGTAACGTAGTATCGGTCGAAACGTGCGACCTTCTCGCTTATTCGCAAAACCTTTTTCCATCGCCGAAATGTGCATTTTCCTTTTTTAGATACGCTTCAAAAACCACCCCCTCCAAGCGTAAAAACGTTTTTGCAAATTTTGGACCTTTTTTTGAATTTCTGCCGTTTCCATTCAGTTTCTTTTTTGCAATTCTTGAACATTTTTATAAAAATAAGTGGATGGAAACCCACCTAAAGTTGACGGTTTCTCTTGCCACTTGACTGTTCGGTTACGCACTTCTGTGGAGACCTGTGTGCTGACCAGCATTAACCAGGGACCTGTGCCTGAAAGGCAGGGGCAGGATTTACATGTTTCACTTACCTACACTAACGCAGTAGTAAAGTCATCATTACATGAGCTATTTTAGAATAGAATAGAATGATTTTATTATCATTGCACAAGTACAACAAAATTTAAATATGCAATCATACGCAAGGTGCCAGCAATTAAAAACATATAAGACTAATAAATCAGGCAATTGTAAATAAGTAAACAACAGGAACACAGGACTTATGGTGAAAAATACACCATGATTTGTTGCAGCTAGTGTTCAAAAACACGCCTGATCATTATTGAGTGCCTCAATGGCATTCGCATAAAAGCTCTTTCTGAGTGTGTATGTTATTGCCTTAAGTGTCCTGGAGCGTCTGCGAGAGTAAAAACGCTCAAAAAGTGTGTGCGCTGGGTGGGACAAATCCCCAAGGATTTGTTTAGCTCTCTTCAAACAGTGCTGTCGATAGAGATCGTCCAGGGAAGGGAGGAAGCTAAAGTAACCACCCGTTGAAGTGCTCATCTGTCCGCCACTGTACAACTGGAGAACCACACACCAATGCAATATGTAAGTATGCTCTGAATTGAGCTCTGGTTGAATGACACCAACAATGTCTGTGCGATAAGATTGTTTTTGAGTAACCTCAGTAAATAGAGTCGCCGGTGGGCCTTCTTGAGGATGGCTCTGGTGTTGGCTCTCCAGGTCAGGTCGTCTTCGATCTGCACACTGAGAAACCGAAAGCTGGAAACCCTCTCCACACATTCTCCACCGATGGTTATAGGCTGCAGTTCTGATTTCTTCCTCCTGAAGTCTATGACAACCTCCTTTGTTTTTGTGGTATTAGTCTATAGGAGTCTATTTTCCGCACACCAAACAGACAACCGCTCTACTCCTCTCCGGTATGGGGACTCATCCCCCCTGAAATGAGCTCCACCACCGTTGTGTTGTCTGCAAACTTTATAGTCATTACACTGAGGTGCGTAGATGTGCAGTCATATGTGTAGAGGTTGAAAAGCAAAGGGCTCAGCACACAGCCCTGAGGGGAGCCAGAGCTGAGACGGATGACCGAGGAGATATGGGGGCCCACTCTCACCTCCTGTGGACGCTGGTCAGCCAGGAAGTCTCTGATCCAATGGCAAATGGGATCAGAAACTCCAAGCTCATTCAGTTTGACCACCAGTCTTTCAGGCAGAATAGTATTAAATGCAGAAATAAAAACAGAAACAGAAGAGGGTTTAGACGGGGGTGTAAAATGGAGGTGAGGTGTGACCGAACCAGTTCTTCAAGACATTTGGTAATGATTGGTGTCATTGCAACCAGACGATAGTCATTTAGACTGCTGATGGTATTTTTCTTGGGGAGCGGGGTGATTATAGAAGACTTCAGGCAGGGTTGGACAATGGCCTGGCTCAGGGACTGGTTGAAGATCTTGGTAAAGACCCCTGACAGTTGAGCTGCACAGTCCCTGAGCACCTGTCCTGAGATGCCGTCGGGACCAGCAGCTTTCCTTGGCTATACGGAATTCAGCGTGCGCCTCACTTGGAACTCCTCTACCACAATAGTGCTGCCGTTGCAGACTGGTGAGTATGCTGATGCCCCCCCCCCCCCTAATGGCACCTCAAAGCAGGAGAAAAATTTGTTTAACTCTTCTGCTATTTCGGCTTTTGCCTTCAGGGGTCGCCACAGTGAATCAGTTGCCTCCATCTAACCCTGTCCTCTGCATACTCTGTTCTCACACCAACTTCGTTCATGTCCTTTTTAACTACATCCATAAACCTCCTCTTTGGTCTTCCTCCAGACCATAGGTGTCAAACTCCGGTCCTCGAGGGCCGTAATCCTGCAGGTTTTGGAGGTTTCCCTCTTCCAACACAAGCTGATTCCAATCAGAAGGATTGTTATCAGGCTTATGCAGAGCTTGCTGATGAGCTGATCATATATCAGCTGCGTTGGAGAACGGAAACATCCAAAACCTGCAGGACTGCGGCCCTCCAGGACCGGAGTTTGACACCTATGCTCAAGACCTTCTGCCTGGCATTTGGAAACTCAGCATCCTTCTGCCAATATACTCACTATCTCTCCTCTGGACATGTCCAAACCATCTCAATCTAACCTCTCTGACTTTATCTCCAAAGCCTCTATAACATGTGCTGTCCCTCTGATGTACTCATTCCTGATTCTATCCATCCTGGTCACTCCCAAAGAGAACCTCAGCATCTTCATCTCTGCCACCTCCAGCTCTGCCTCCTGTCTTTTCCTCAGTGGCACTGTCTCCAGACCAAACAACATTGCTAGTTTCACCACAGTTGTATAAACCTTTCCTTTCATTTTAGCTGAAACTCTTCTATCACACCTGACACTTTTCTCCGCCCGTTCCAGCCTGCCTGCACACGCTTCTTTACTTATTTTCCACACTCTCCATTGCTCTGGACTGTTGACCCCAAATACTTAAATTCCTCCACCATCTTGGTCTCTTCTCCCTGTAACCTTACTCTTCCACTTGGGTCCCTCCCATTCACACACAGATACTCCGTCTTGCTACGGCTAACCTTCATTCCCCTCCTTACCAGGGCAAACCTCCACGCCTTTAGCTTCTCCACCACCTGTTCCCTGCTCTCACTACAGATCACAATGTCATCTGCAAACATCGTAGTCCATGGAGATTCCTGTCTAACCTCATCTGTCATCCTGTCCATTACCATAGCAAACAAGAAGGGGCTCAGAGCTGATCCCTGATGTAGTCCCACCTCCACTTTGAACTCCTCCTTCACACCTACAGCACACCTCGCCACTGTCTTACAGTCCTCATACATGTACTGCACCACTTGTACATACTTCTCTGCCACTCCAGACTTCCTCATACAAAACCACAGTTCCTCTCTGGGCACCCTGTCATAAGCTTTCTCCAGATCTACAAAGACACAATGCAGCTCCTACTGACCTTCTCTGTACTTCTCTATCAACATCCTCAAACCAAATACTGCATCTGTGGTACTCTTTTTTTTTTTGGGGGGGGGGGGGGGTAAAACCATACTGCTGCTCACAAATGTTCACCTCTGCCCTCATTCTAGCTTCAACTACTCTTTCCCATAGCTTCATTGTGTGGCTCATCAGCTTTATTCCTCTGTAGTTGCCACAACTCTGTACGTCTCCCTTGTTCTTAAAAATGGGCACCAGAACACTTCTCCTCCATTCCTCAGGCATCTTCTCACTATCTAAGATCCTGTTGAACAACTCAGTCAGAAATTCTACTGCTACCTCTCCTAGACACTTCCATACCTCCACAGATATATCATCAGGACCAAGTGCCTTTCCACTCTTCATCCTCTTCAATGCCCTTCTCACTTCATCCTTACTAATATTTGCTACTTCTTGGTCCACAACATTCACGTCTTCTACTCTTCGTTCTCTCTCATTTTCTTCATTCATCAATTCTTCAATGTACTCTTTCCATCTTCCCATCACACAACTGGCAACTGTCAACACACTTCCATATCTATCCTTTATTACCCTAACCTGCTGCACGTTCTTCCCATCTCTGTCGCTTTGCCTTGCCAACCTGTATAGATCAGTCTCTCCCTCCTTACTGTCCAACCTAGCGTACAAGTTATCGTAAGCCCCTTGTTTGGCCTTTGCCACTTCTACTTTCACCTTACGCTGCACTTCCCTGTACTCCTTCCTACTTTTTTCAATCCTCTGTGTCCCACTTCCTCTTAGCTAACATTTTTCTCTGGACCCACTTCTGCACCTCCTCATTCCACCACCAAGTCTCCTTATCCCCTTTCCTTCCAGATGACACACCAAGGACTGTCCTACCTGTCTCCCTGATCACATTTGCTGTAGTTGTCCAGTCATCTGGAAGCACCTTCTGACCATCCAGAGCCCGCCTCAACTCCTTCCTGAAAGTCATACAACAGTCTTCCTTTTTCAGCTTCAACCATTTTGTCCTCTGCTCTGCCTTTGCCGTCTTTGTCTTCCTCACCACCAGAGTCATCTTACACACTACCGTCCTATGCTGTCTGGCTACACTCTCACCTACCACTACTTTGCAGTCTCTGATCTCCTGCAGATTACACAGATTACACAAGATGTAGTCTACCTGTGGACTCCTACCTCCACACTTCTCGGTCACCCTATGTTCCTGCCTCTTCTGGAAGAAAGTATTCACGACAGCCATTTCCATTCTTTTTGCAAAGTCAACCATCTGTCCTTCATCGTTCCTCTCCTGGATACCAAACTTGCCCATCATCTCCTTATCACCTCTGTTTCCTGCACCAACGTATCCATTGAAGTCTGCACCAATGACAACTCTCTCACTTCTAGGGATGCTCTGCATCATTTCATCAAAGTCCAACCAAAAGTTCTCCTTCTCCTCCAGCTCACATCCTACCTGTGGCGCATACCCACTAAGAACATTGATCATCACACCTTTGATTCCTAGCTTCAGCTTCTATCTGACACTCTTTTTACTTCCAGGACGTTCCTAACAAACTCCCCCTTCACGATAACTCCTACTCCATTTCTGCAGGGGTCTGTAGTTGGTAATATGTTGGATCCCGCGCCACACCTGTCTTGAGTTCTTAAAACAGTCTTCTATCCTCCTTTTATATGCAGCATTCGCCACCTTGATTCCCCTCCTTAAGTGAGGTTTTCTCCCTCAGCAGGCACTGCACCTCCCTAGTCATTCAGGGATTCTTATTTAGATAAACCTTGATGGACCTATCCACTGTTGAGATGTCTGTGCATAACTTTATATAGTCCATGACTGTTGTTGTGTAAATCTCCAGGTCATCATGTTCAAAAACATTCCAGTTTGTCATCTGAAAACAGTCCTGAAGCTGCTGAGATGCACCTTCAGGCCAAGTCTCTATTGATCTCAATGTAATAGGAACTCTTTTCCTGAGAGGGATATATGAAGGTATGAGGAGCAAGGACACATGGTCCGACTGCCCTAAATGTGGCAGGGACCTCACCCTGAAACCCTGTTTAATTTTCATGTAAACCGCTCTATTAAATGTAAAACACTCCAATGAAAAACATTAAAGACATTAGTGAGGGTGAGGGCGCTTTCTTGTGCCACTTGACCAAATCCTGTTCACATCCCACCTGTTATGGGCCCTCGACCCACTTTTTGGGTCTTGACACAATGCCATCTGCTTAACCCTGACCCTAAACAGGTGGTAGAAAACAGATGGTCCTCCCCCACATTTTCAAACCTCTCCCCTCTTTGCTTCTTAAACACAGTCTTACATGTAGATCAGAGTTCTGATTTTGTCGGGCATTGACATATTTTCAGAGTTCTTGGGGGGGCTGCAGTAAGTATGGGAATGACTGGGTTTGTATTTGATTCAAAATGTCAAAATGAATTTCTTATCATAACCTAGCCGCTTGCATGGAGAATTAAGGTATGTAATCAGAAAACGTTCAAATTTGAGATTCTGAAATTAGAGGATTTTGACTTTTTAAAATAATAATCATAAAAAATGGTTCAAAAACGTTTTCCCTTCCTTTCCGTTTTGTGTGCAATATGGTAGCTGGCAGAGAAGAATTTTACTGGATATTGTTTTTATGTTGCTTTTAAACAGCACGCTACGGAGCTTTTAATATGGAGGAAGAAAATAATATATACATTTGTTATGCAATTAAAAAATTCAGCCTCCAAATAATTATTATAAATAATATATATTTTTTAAATACTTTGTGTTGAGGTTAAATATATATTTTAAACCCCAGTGGTTAGTTGCTTTCTCACAATATATTTTGTATTGCAAACCTCTCTATCGACTGGTCCCAATTTTCATTTATGGATCAAAGGGACAGCTTAAAAATTGATTTATTTTTTCTTTTTCTTTACTTTTTTTTTGGTCGTTTGAATGTTGGATGACTGGTTAGCACGACCGCCTCCCAGTGCAGAGGACGTGGGATCGAGTCCGGTCTTCGGCCTTCCTGGGTGGAGTTTGCATGTTTTCCCCGTGCTTGCGTGGGTTTTCTCCAGGTGCTGCGGTTTCCTCCCACATTCCAAAGACATGCATGTCAGGTTAATTGAACACTCTAAATTGTCCCTGGGTGTGATTGTCAGTGTGGATGGTTGTTTGTCTCTCTGTGCCCTGGATTGGCTGGCAACCAGTTCAGGGTGTACCCCGCCTACTGCCGAAGCCAGCTGCGGTAGGCTCCAGCGCCCCCCGCGACCCTTGTGATGACTAAGCGGTTAAGAAAATGGATGGATGGATGGTTTAAATGTTTGTAGACAAGTCAGAATACAACAACGTGGTTGCCTCATAGTTTACAATATTAGGTCAGGTCATTTCTGTTGTTCCGCAATTCCAGGAACTCCGATTGCCTCCCACATGTCAATAACATTCAAGCAAAGGTTTTTTTTTTTATGTCTAAATGTGAGTTTGAATGTCTGTTACTTTGTCTCGGTGTGCCCTGTGATGCTTCTCATCCATGAACTGATACACAGTAGAAAATGGATGAAGATGCTTCGGACTGGAAAGACTTTGGGCTGGAAAATATTAAGAAAATATCTTGTGGTTTTTCATTTTTAAGACAAAAAAAGGTTGTGCTTTACCTTGACTAGATTTGCTTTCCTCAGAAGCTTCTGAGGAAGCTTCGTCGCCGAAACTAGTCAAGGTAAAGCACAACCTTTTTTTGTCTTAAAAAAGAAAAAACACAGGGCGATATAGATTTGTAGACAAGATTAAAAAAAATTAGACATTAAGAAAACATGATGACAAGCCCACTGAATTCAGGGTCACGTCCAGGGGCATATCTACTGTATATCATTTGATGGCTCAAGGCAAATGTCATGGGGTCTTCCATAGCCATATAGTGCACTGACAAAAGTTGTACTTTAAAAAATATATTGGTTTGCAACACAATATACATACAACACACGGTGCATACATTCCACCATACAGTAAGTGTTGTCACTTTTAAAGAGTGGACTGCATAGTAAAAGAAGAGGCAGCCCTGGGTTTTGGACTGGTGGAGCTTTTTCTGGTACCTTGGAGAATGCTGCCCTCTAACGATTAATCAAGTTATTGCAAGTTTGTCTGTCATACTTGTAGAAGGCTCTTTTGATTTACAGTAGGCCTACTTTACACGTTTTAACACTTGAAGTCTATTTATTTTTATTTATTATTTAAAAAAAAAAAAAAAGACAGATCATTTTAAAGAAATATCCATATAGGCTAACCCAATTTAGCATTTCTCCTTAAAATTGCATGAAATTTATAAATACTTATATTTTAAATGTTTTAAGTGTCCCAAAGATGTATTTATAGGTTTTTATGTTTTTTTTTTAATGCTAGAGCATCCAGAAGGCTTTGACGCAGCCTCTCAACTGCTGAGAACGGTTGAAGAAATAATAGTTATTACACAAACGGCCAGCAGGTAGCAGCAGAGTAAAAGAGATCAACCAGGGCCATGTTAAAAATCTCTTTTACTCACAATTCTAAATAGATTTGTGAATAATGGTGAAACTTAGCTATATTTTAATGCTAATTGCTGCAAAACAGAATCAGATAGAAATATACTTTTTTTCTGATGAAAGAAGAGACTTTAATCTTTCTTTTGGTACAATATTCTGTGGGCCTTGCAAAATCAGTCAAAATCCAGTAAAACAGCCGGGAGTGAAGGTAATTGCTTTAAAAATGACTGAGTGAATGAGTTAATGGCAATTTTCTATTATTCTAATTTCTAGATTGTAAGAAAACGGCCACAAGAGGGCGGCCATTGTCGCTAGTATCGATACTTTGAAATGATGCCTGGTAACTGTACTCGCCCATCCCTAATATATATAATAATATACGTATATGTGTGTGTGTGCATGTGTATACATAAATATAATCACAACTTAGAATTGTTTTTATTAATCATGATTAATTACTTAATTTAAAAGGCTTCTTAATCAACATTTTTTGCGCGCCAAATTTGAAGAGCTTATGTGTTAATTCTTTCTACATTTAATGTTATGAGGGCGTCTTCAACATTATTTTTGATCCACTGCACACTCTCATCCTCCTCTTTTTCTAATCATTAAAAAAAAATAAAAAATCTTATGACATGAACAAATACTCTGAATGTCATACGCAAACATTTATTAAATGCTTTTATTTGAATGCATGTAGTTATGTTTATTGCTCGAACACAACCTGCGTACCTTTAATGTAACCAACCACTATCAAGCTAGGATCATCTGCATTCAAAATTAATAGTGTGATTAATCTGTGTTAATACATGATTAATGCAATATTTTTATGTATTTTGTGATTAATCAATCAGTTAACACTAATACACACACACAACTGTGTGTGTGTGTGTATATATATATATATATATATATATATATATATATATATACATACAGTTTTTTTTTTTACTTACTTCTCTAAATGTTCGATTGATGAGTGGTGACTGACCATTAGATAAATTACTGTAAATTCTGGTGGCCTCATATCAAAATAAAAAAAATTATCAAACATTTCTGATTCACTTTGTGTGTGACTTGGCATTTGCTTTTTAAATCCTTCCCACCCATCTTGTCAAAAAACCTTGCACAAAAGAGTGTCCACTTGGAGGTACGAAAGCGACAAAACAACCCTATAAAATGAATACAACTGCCTTCGTGGCCATTTCCTTGCCTTGGGTGATAAATCACAGTGTTTGTAGCAGGGCGGTTTATGTTGTTTGTGCACAATCTGCCACCACTTCAAAGCCATGGGAGGGGACCAAGTGAGGGGGAGGGAGAATGCTGTCCTCATTCACTGGCTCATGATCCACCTCAAAGGACCCTGCCTTCAACATCCGGTTAAAACATTTGGCAGAAGTCATCAGGAAATGATCATTTCTGGCTCTTTGACTTTGACAATCTGGCAAGTGGACTCAATGCATTTAACAGATTAGACCTTTTTAGACCCTCAGTGTGAGCGATGAAAAAGCAGTGTTTCATGAATATGACTTACTCTGGGACTTTCTGTGATCTCCCCTCCGTAGGCCATGAGAACATTAAACACACAAGACCCAGACGCTTGACCCCAGCTATTGCAGACACTGCCCCAGGCAACTCAGCATCCAAATCTTTACCACAGCAGTCACAGCTAGCTGAGTCAACTTCCAGTGTAGCACTGTAGCTGTCTGAATCACAGAGCAGATCTGAGGAGCTCCGCCTGTGGGAGAGAATCAGACACCAACTCACACTCGACCACGTAATCTCACATAAACAGTCTGTCTCAAAGGAGGAGGCTTCTGTGATGTCTGTCAATGATCCAGTAAATGTATACCATGTTGTTGTTTAAAGAGAAGTCACGAAATCACACATTAGATGAAGCTTTACAGCTGGAGCCAGGATTTATTTTGTACAGATGATAGATAAGCCTTTTACGTTTATGTAGACTTTCGTGGTGCGGTAGCTGCATTTCGTTTCACCACCACTAGGAGGCACCAGTGATCTATAACTTGAAGTTCTTCATCAACCTTTGAAAACCATGTTTCAAAATCTCTAATTTGCGTATTGCTTTCATGTTCTGGTGATATTTTTTATTTTTGAAAGTTATATTATTATCATTATAATTTAAATAATCACTTGAAAGTCTTTTATACCCTGACAGTGCAATAACAAAATTAAACCGGTTCCTACTGGCCATCAAAATGATCAAACAATATTGAGATAAAAGGGACATAATTTGATTAAAAAGACTGAAACAACTTCTCCTGGCTTGGTATTTGTGTTGCCTAATAAGGAAAAATTAACCTGAGTGTGAAGCCTCATGATATAACCAATAACCATTGACCACCAGCCTAAATTAGACCAATTGCTAAGGATATTCTGTAGTTCATAGTTGATTTGACCTTTTTTTTATAGATAGTATCCATCCATCTATATTTTGTATAGCCTAACCATTTGTCCTCAAACTGATGAGCCTATGCCAGCTGAATGTTTTTGTTGTTCTTCTTCTTCTTCTTTGCTGAGTAAATAGCAAAACAGCACATTTCTAATTTGCAGGTTAATCCCAGTGAACAGAAGCAAAGTGTCAGTTAATAAAAATATGACAATATAATGAACTAGAAAATGCAATTTCAGTAGAAATTGCGTGTGAAGCTGAATGAAAACCTGTGGAATTATTTGGAATTATATTGAATGACGAGGAATGATATACAATGACCTGGAATGAGCTGAACATGCAAAAGTTGGAATGGTTTGAATTCATCCAGAAATCTAGAAGAAGTTGAAGGAAGAAAAATAGCACACAAAAAATAATAATAAAGTAGCAAGAAACAAAGAAACAAGAAGAAAAGGAAGGAAGAGGAAATCTAGTAAGCAATGGAGGAAGGAGCAAGTAATTGAGTAAGCAATGGAGTAAAGTGAGAAGCACGGCTGGACTGGCCATCTGGCATGCTGGGCAGATGCCCAGTGGGCCGGCGTCTTTTGGGGCCGATGTAATGCTTTTTAGTTATTTTCCTCCATTTTACCCCAAGAGTCTGGCCCACAATTTAGAGGGACTAGTCCATTAATCCATTTTGAATATAGACAGCAAAGTGAACCAACATCAGTCAAAATATCAGTGGCAGAACACAATATGTTAGGTATGGTCAGTGGGCATAAGTTAAAATGCCAGGGCCAATTTTTTGGTGCCAGTCCAGCCCTGGTGAGAAGAATTAAGTAAGCAATGAAGTAAGGAGCGTATAATTGAGTAGGAATGGAGTAAAGGGTGAGGAATAGAATAATCAATGGAGTAAAGAGTGAGGAATCAAGTAAGCAATACTTCCTGTTGAAGTCAGGTCAATTCTGGGTCACTTTTGGTTAATATCAGGTCACTTCCGGGTCACTTCCTGTTGATTTTAGGCCACTTCCGGGTCACTGGAACGGAGTGAATTGGATGAGAAATGTGGAAGTAGTTGAATGCCAAAAAACAGGCAGAATAAAATATAATAATAATAATGATAAAGAATCAAATAAAATATGTGTGAAGGCAATGAACAATTTATTTTCTTGTCTAGAAGTAAATTTTACATTATTTTAAACTCTGTTTGAATGTAATTTTATACAATAAAATAAAAATACTCCTTTATTTGCTGCATGTAGCACTACAACGAAATTTAAAGTGCCAAAAACCTTAACTGTTTTTAATTGAACTTTTAATAATTCAAGCTTTTAACATTTCTCTGCTTAAACTCATTTAAAGTGAAACAACACCGAATCACTCCGAAACACAAAATATGTAAAACAAACA
Organism: Leptonotus elevatus; assembly: GCF_054856555.1. Taxonomy (NCBI): domain Eukaryota; kingdom Metazoa; phylum Chordata; class Actinopteri; order Syngnathiformes; family Syngnathidae; genus Leptonotus; species Leptonotus elevatus. The sequence continues at coordinate 2,880,676 of NC_141250.1, read as the reverse complement.
GGGGGAAATTATCTAGATAACTTTTGCATAGTTAAGTACCTCAGGTTTGAGTATCTGATCCGGTTTATTCTGTTGGAAAATATCTGCCCTGTTTTGAAGAAGATTCTCTTTGGAGGGACTGACATTAGCTTCTAAATGCACATTCTCCATCCAGCATCAAGTTGCAACACTTGCATAAGAGACACTGGCACCTTCATTAATATCATAGAATAGTTTCTCCTTGTTTTTTCCCCCTGGCAGAGTCTACATTCTGCCTTTGTACTGTCAATAAAGTTTAAATGTGTTCAGACCCAGATAGAACTCCTTTCCCTTTCCTGCATTTCTTAACTATTCAGCATGTTCTCCTTGCGCTGTTTCTCTCTCTCTCTCTCTCTCTCTCTCTCTCTCTCTCTCTCTCTCTCTCTCTCTCTCTCTCTCTCTCTCTCTCTCTCTCTCTCTCTCTCTCTCTCCCCCGCCTGCCGCTACTTCAGCTTTCGTTCACGTGCAGTCAGACTAATTACAATTCGTCACTGACAATTAGTAATTGACAATAATTTGAGGACCCTTTGAAGTTAAAGATGCTGGCATTGTTTTATTCACGACTGACAGACACACTACTACTTTTTTTTTGGTCTTTGCGTCGAATACTTCCCCAATGGTTTTTGCATAAAATACCAAATATCCTCAAATGTCCTCAAGAGTCCCTATCCAGCCTGTCTCCCTCCTCCAACGCAGCTGAATCCAATGATCAGCTCATCAGCAAGCTTTGCGGGAAGCCTGATAACGATCCTGATCATGAATCAGGGTGTTGGTGGAGAGAAACATGGAAAACAGGCTGGATAGGGGCTCTCAAGGACGTGACTTGGGCACCCCTGGTCTAACTATAGTACTACCATATATACCATATACTACCATACCACCGTATAGCCTACCAAAAATGTATTATATCGTCACCCTCTTAAAATAATTGCCTAAGTCATTTTTTTGTCAACCCCCCAAATCATCAATTTTTTGTGCTTCCTGAAAAACCTGATTTTTTTTTAAAATTATGGATGGATATGAACTCATTCACTCCCAGCCATTTTCACTGAAGCAACCCCCTTCGCTCCCGGCTGTTTTACTGGATTTTGACAGATTTTGCAAGCCCTGCAGAATATTGTGTTCTATTGCTAGAAAAACATGGAAGAAAGATTAGTCTCTTCTTTCAACAGGAAAAAAAGTATATTTGTATCTGTTTCCGTTTTGCAGCAAATAGCATTAGAATATACACTGGGAAAAAGAGCTTGTTGCAACATGGCCTTGGCTGATCTCTTTTTGTAACAACTACCATTGCTTTAAGTGACCTCTTCAGGTCAGAAGCTGCATCAAAGCCTTCTTTATGCTCTAGCATAAAAAAAAAACATATACATTTTTGGAAGTGAAGGGCGAAAGTATTAAAAAAAGATATTTATAAGTTTTTGGGTTTCAATTAGTGAAGAAGGCATCGATGTGCAGACTTATTTGTTCCTAACTTTATTATCTATATCTTTTCTGCAAATATCACCGACATGTAGTTACTATCTTAGCAGTCGTCAAAGAAGCAATGAAATGCTTTGAAAGGTCTGCAGTAATGTGAGCTAGTGACAAGATGAACGGAGAAAACAACAAACATTTTCACCTGAGGTGATTTTAGTGACATCAGTTCCAGTTGTGGATCTTGCCATTTCCTTGACAGTAATGAAGAATAATTTCTTGTTTGGGTTTAATTAAACTCACTGCACATTTTAGTGTCCTCTGGCCAGGATAATCTGTTTGAAATTAGACCAACTGCATTTCCACACTAGATTAATCAATTCATCATCTGACTGATTCTCTAGGATTTCTGCAAGAGTTAGCAATTTAAAGATAGCCCATCAAGCATGGGCTCAGGGAACACAGCTGGGGAAATTTCAGGACCTACACTACAACATATGTTGTCATTGTAGTGTCCTTAAATCACCAAGAACCTAACCAATGAAACTCATTCATAATACATTTTGCACCTGGGATTGCTTTTGCAGAAATGTGAAACGATGGGCATGCGCTAAAGTCGCATTCCCAGGTGCCGATGTAAAGATAAAATACAGCGACTGTGTGCGTCAGTCCCTTGTCATAGCATTTTGAATACTATCAGCTCGCTTTCAAGCTTGCCCAAACACAGACGGGCAGTTTGAGGAACCTCGGGGAGAGATCATTTCAAAATATGCAGGCCCAATCTAGATACAGATCACTGGTCTGAGCCCCAGAGAATAAAAGGGCAGAAGATGAAGCGACAGGGATAAACTCTTCCTCATCTCTTGATCTTTCCCTCACATTGCTCACCAGCAATTCTTTATTTCACGTCTTTTGCTTTATGATTGACTTTGAAATGTCTGTTTCTTTAGATGCCCGCTTTGATGCTCTGACATAGCGACGTGTCAAAAGTAATATTTTTCTCAAAGCGTTTCAAAGCTAAAGCAGATTGAAATGGGGTCAATGGTAAGTTAAACAATCATTTTGGGGAGGCAGTAGCTCATCTGTAAGGACTTAAAGCTTTGGAGCTGGAGGGCTATGGTTGATGTATGGACAAAAGTCTAAATGGCAACTAGTTTTTGGAGAGATGCTTGTCCACTCCAGGGGTGTCAAACTCATTTTCAATTGTGAAAACCCATATAAATGCATACTCGCCTTATATTGATGCATGATGATTGGTTGAAATCAAAACCCCATAAATAATTAACTGTCCATCCATCCATTATCTGAACCAATTAAGGGTCTTTTTAATTTTTTAAATATATTTTAAGGAAGGGATTGCTCACAAAAACTGCTTGCAATATCTCATATCTTAGTGTTGTTTAACGTGCAAGAAACATGACGTGATTTGCCTTTCTGGGCCACATAAAATTATGTCGTGGGCAGGACCTGGCCCCCGGACTGTGAGTTTAATGCCTGTGCTCGATTCCCTGGTTAGTGTTTTTATTTGGTTGTTATTGTTACTAAGTTTTTAGATTGTGGCGCGCTTCACTTTGTGTGGGGCAAGTCGCGGTCAATCTGGGCTGGGGATCTCTGGGATGACATTGCTCCCTTTGGTGGTTGGTAGTCATCCCTCTCATTGGTTAGATGTTTTTACAATGCTCAGGATTCCTGAACGTCTTTGACAGATTAACAGTGGTCAGCAGACAAATTTGAGGAAATGGAGAGCTGAATGTAGTTTTTTTTATTTTTATTTTTTTACAGTGCCTTGGTGATGGTGGGCGTATCCTCCAGCATGACAGGCCAATCCATTTAACCCTCCCGCCACGTAAACACCACTTCCTTTAGAGAAATGTTGTTGTGTTTCATCATTTGTTATTGTGTTTTGGGGTTTTGTGTTTGCGAGTCAATCCATCCAGCCATCCATCCATTTTCCACTTATTCCTCACAAGGGAAGGGTCATGGGGGGTAATGGAGCCCATCCCAGCTGATTTAGAGCAGTAGGCGGGGTACCCCTGAACTGGCTGACAGCCAATCCAGGGCACACACAGACAAACAACCATTCACACTCACAACCACACCTAGGGACATTTTAGAGTAGGGGTGCTCAAGGGGACTCTCGAGGACCAAACTGGAGCACCCCTGTTTTAGAGTGTTCAATTAACCTGCCATGTATTTGTGTTTTGAATGTGGGAGGAATATATATATATATATATATATATATATATATATAACAATGTTCGCTATGACGCGGTTCATTTTTCACGGCCTCGCTGTATTGTGGATTTTTTTAGTGCAGTTTTGCATGCTTTTTTTTTGGTACAGTAATGTACCTATTTTATAAAAATGTATGAAGGTTTGAACATTGAGAATGTTTAAACAAGAGAAAAATGTGAGAAAATGTAAATGCCTCGATGAGAAAAGTGTATAAACTGTGTGGTGAGGGGTTTTAGAGCCTTAAAACATTTATAATATAGCAAAACACAAACTTACTACTTCACAGATTTCATTTATTGCGGGTATTTTTTGGGAACCTAACCCTAGCAGAAAACGAGGGAACACTGTATATAAGTATAAAACAGTATAATACATAAAATAAATGTATGAAATATTTATATATTTGTCTCTGAGTGTGGATTATTTTGATATTGTGAAGAGAAAGAGTTGTTTTTGGTCACGTTCAGCCAGGCATCTCAGACGTCAGGCTAAGATTCATAACATCAAGGCCGTTTTCTTCATCTTCATCCCGATGATGTAATTTTAGTTGGCCTTTGCTTTATTTTATTGCGTAGAAACTTCCACGCTTGACTGGCTCAGTTTGTGAGTTGTTTTTATATGACCACATTTTCTGGGAACCTAAATTATTCCTGATAAGACATTGTAATTGCTCCAACTTCCTCACACATATCTTTCTGCAATCTCAGATATGATCCATCTGGAAGACCTCACCATCCCTCCTGCAACTTCTACAAACAACAACAGAAGCACTAATTAAATGCAACTAAATCATTTGTGACAGGAGAGGTTGCTAGGGATAGAAATAAGGAGCATGTGCGTGCCATAACTGAAGGCTTTTGTTCCTAAAGGGTGTTTTGATGAAGTAAAGGAACAGAGCTTGCGTAGTTCCCCTATTCAATCTTTTGTTGTGATGTCTTGCCTGAGCTGTGATGAATAAAATAAAGATTCTCTCTTATACAGTATGTACACAAGCTGACAAGAGACAGAATGATGTTTTTTTTTTAGATAGGTGAATGGGGATGAGATATAAATATACAGTTTACACTCTCAGATACTCCGAAAACAAATTTTTGTGTCTGCATTCCTTACATAACTTCATGTCTCATGTTTTGTTAATTGTATTGACATGCAACCTATAATGTTTGAGAGACTCATTCAAAGATGTTCAAGAAGAAGAAAAAAGCTAAAGTAGTAGTCTACGGTGAAAGAAACATTTTCTGTTGATAACTAATACTTACTGTATTGTAAGAAAGAAAATACCATATCCCAGCTACATATCACATTACCTAAGCCCACACTTTGCTGCGCTGTGTATATGTTAGTATTTTAAAAACAACAGTGAGAACAAAGGCTCTTTTTAGACCTGAAACAGTTTCAGAGCAAATAAATATTATTCCTTAAATAAATTACACCATGTTGGAGGGGAAGTTACTTGAAAATAATAAAAGGTTTATAAAAAAAAGTAAAGAAATCTAGGCCAAATAAGGTCTTGATCTTGTTCCCCACACTTACCATTTCAGTGGCTGTAAAACAGTTTACTTCCTCTCTGAAGAAGAAGACAGGTTCTTCAATTAGCATGCAGAGACATGGGAGTACAGTACCCACATTTAAAAATATTTGCCAGGTAAGCCAGACTCAGGGACAGGCAGTTAGGTGACGCATGTGAAGAGTAAAATCCAAATAAACAAAAACCCCATAGTGATTACAGAAAATTATTTTCCACTCTAGTTATCTCGTGGGTGCTTTATATTGATTTTCTTTTTTAACCCAATTATTTAGTATTTTCTGTTCAAATATGGCTTTTATTGTCAATCCACAATATTTGTAAAACTTACAGGGGATCAAAATTTCATTCTCAAGGGCCCACAATATATGATATATATTCTGGTATATAAATACCCCCCCCACCCCCGCAAGCAAATGTTCAGTAGTTTTATTGAAATCGGCTATTTCAGTGAACAGTGGCAAAATCAAATGAATACATAATAAACATGTTTCTTCACCTGGGGGGTATTTCACAAAAGTAGAATTGAGACATCAAGGGTAAGAGACAAAAGCAAGGCTTGAGTTGGTTTAGTCAGTCCTTCCTGGCTTAATTAATGTGTTACACATACGTCAGTCAGATCAGGTTGAACAGGTGCGACTATGTCAAGCGAGGTGTAAGTAATTCTGATGTGATTATTATTATTAGTTTTATGTTATTGTGATTTTTATTCTCCACATTTTTTTGCCGTGTAACAACTCCCACATAATACTCCCGATTTACAAAGTTCAAATTTCAACTTCATGCCTATGGTTCATGGTTTATATTGTCTGATTTCACATTACTTACAGTATTCACACAATTCAATGTTAAATCCACTTTTCCTCACTCATTTTCAATCGGACACTTTCTACTCCCACTTCTATTCATACAACTTATCATTACCACCTGTCTCATACTGCTTAGTGGCACAGTTGGTAAAGTGCATTGTCCAGTAACCAAAAGGTCGCAGGTTTAAATCCCACCTCCAACTGAATATTGCAAACTCCGCTTGGATCACATTTGAGTACTTTAGTAATTTATCTTTCAATTTACTTCATAAGCACATGCATTCAGATCTTAGTATTCAGTTAATAGCATTCAGCTTTTCAGAATTCTCACGCAGACTTCACGTGACAATAAACACGTGACAACTCCAAATGCAATACTATACGCAATACGAAAACTTGTGTGTTAAGTTGAGAATATTCAGTTTGTGCCACTTAAGCTGCAATAAAAGCCAATCAGTCTGGGCCTCATTAATTGAGGATCTGAAGCATACAGCTTCAAAATGGAGCTTTGTTGCTCGCTGGCTAGCCCATGTTGCAATTACAAGTACTGTATTATTGTGATAATCTGCTGGAATCCCATTAGAAGACTACCCGAGTCTAGACAGCATGATCTGTGCGATGTACTAAATTGTAATTCATAAAAATAAAAAAAACATAGCTGCATTTTTCAGCTTTACCCGCTAAATACAACTAAGAGTGCAATAGGTTCACACACACACACACACACACACACACACACACACACACACACACACACACACACACACACACACACACACACACACACACACACACACACACACACACACACACACACCCACGTACCAACCCAGGCCCACACACACATGCATGGTGCCAACGGTCATCCAATAATCCACCTAAATCAAACCACCGAATAACTATTAGACAGAGAGAGCAGAGGATTTACTGTCTTTCTAAAAATACACCACACGAGATGAATGACTGGAATCCTGCTCACTAAGCTGTATTATACATTTGTGCATTGCTATTTACCAACTCTACGCTGTTTTTTTCAATGCAGTTTTCACTGTCTGTGCCCTTATCACCGTGTCCTCAGCAAAGCAGAATTATTTTTGCTTAAAAGTCTGCATTATGAGACATGCTCCAGATCAACATGTGGATTAGAGACCACAGGAACACACTGTAACCTGAACACAGACAGATAAAATGGATATCCTCTGCCAAGCTGAAGTTAAAACTGCCCCCTGTGAACTCAAGTTTACGTGATTTTCACAGATGTGCCGAAATGGAAGGATGCGGTGAAAAACAATGGCACTAGTGTCCTCCTGGTTATTTTTTATATAAAAATTAAATCGTTTCTACTGCTTATATGATTTAATCATGTCATGATGGTTGTGGTTGAGGGATGATGGACCCAAATGCAGGCAGGTAAGGCAGTGAGACAGGAATCAAGTGCAATTTGTGGAACTTTAATAAAGCACAGAAAAAAGGGTGAACAGACAACCATGACTTGATGGGTGTGGACAGGACGTAACTGGACTGGACGTGGTGACTGGACAGGACGTGACTAGACTGGTCGCCATGATTGGACAGGACATGACTAGACTGGAACGAGCGTGACGTGACAGGACCTGACTTGCCTTGACTAGCTGTGGTGTGGCTATGACTTGGCTGCGGCTGAGACGATTGCTTGGCTGTGGCTGTGGCTGTGGCTGTGGCTGTGACTGTGACACTGGCTGTGGCTGTGACGAAGACTTGGCTGTGACGAACTCTTGGCTGTGACGAACTATTGGCTGTGGCGAAGACGAGACACACGAACTTCCACACATACCATCGAAAATGCACCCACCACAGACAAAAACAACAAGAACACCCATAACAAACAAAAATCCAACCCCCACAGAACCAAAACAAGACAAACCAACCATATTCAATATAATTTTGTGTGTGGCATGATCAGGGCCTCCTTTCCCTACTCATAGGCCCCGGGGCTAACCATCAAATATAGCCCCCCCTCCCAAACCTTAACCGAAATGCGCTGCTTATTTTTCCACCATTAATAAACAATACATATTAAATGTGTGGGCTGCACATGGCACCCACACAGCTTGGGGGTAGATTTTCCTCAAGCGTGCTTGTACCCCTTTGTAGGCTCCAGACATATTGCTGGCATTATCATAGCACTGCCCCCTGCAATTTGCAATATCAACCCCCATCTCTTCTACAACACTTGTTAGTGACTGGAACAGGCTTTCACCAGTGTGCCTTACTATTGGCAAAAAATGTACATAGCGCTCTTCAATGCAACCATCTGGTGACACAAATCTTAGTATAAATGTTGTCTGATCAACATGGGAAATGTTAACACTAATAGAGAAATATTTCACCATTTTCACTTTACCAACAATTTCAGATAACACTTTTTCCCCATCAGATAGATACATTCCTCACACACATTTAAAGATAAATATGAAGGAGTTCCACTTCCAGCATTTCCATATTTCTCTATGTGGGATTAAAAAAAAAAAGAAGATCAAATTGGCTTAACAGTTTCATACATCCCAAATAGTTACCATTGTGGACATCACCAAATTGGTGGATGCTTACTCTAAAAGCCAGTCCCCACTCTGACAAAAAAAAAGCACACAAGACCAGTAGTGACATTCATAGTTCAGAATCCACTACACCGTGTTCAGCTGACTCGTTAATAAAAGCTATCATGGCCATTCATGCTCACGTAATCTTCTTGTTTCCAATCAGAAAATCCTGATGCACAAAATGCTGATTTAGCTCTATTTTTTTACCCCCAAAAACATTGCATGTAAAGCAAAAATTGTTGCCACTTTGAGGGGAATTGCACAGACATTCTCTTTGCACACTTTCCCCATTAGTAAGCGTTCGTGTAAAGTGCGTTCCAGAGAAAAAACATCCTTGGTGTTTAAAATTCTAGCCAAGTATGCACGCACCTTGTCTTCGACAACTAAAGGGTGTCCCTATCGAGCAGGATGTGTCATAAGGGTCGTCCGAGTCCGTGCCCCCTCCTACAGCAGCAGCAGGACGAACCGGATCCTCTTGAGGAGTGGCTTCATCTTTTTCGTCCTCTTCCTCCGTCAAATGCCCCGGGCTCTCCTCCCCCGGACTGGCTGGGTGCAGTCGCTGCAGCTGGGGGTGGCCGCGGCGACGGTGGCAACGGCGGTCTCAGGTGTAGTCGTGGCGGCCTGTTTGCCAATTAGACCCATCTCACCTACCACTTCCCCTGCTCCTTCTTTTCCAAAGCCCGTGTTTTTGCATCTTAAAAACCCAGTGATCTTGGGAATTTGGCTCATTAGCTCTTTGTCACGGCGCTCTTTTTTTTCTTTTTAACCTTTTTTTTCGGTGACATAGCTGTCTGTCCTTGCTCGCCATTAACTGTATTGATATCCCCTCCTGGCGGAGTGGGCGTGGTTAGTAAATTGATACAGCGGCGAAGTGACAGTTGAATAAGTGGCACAATAGTATATTAAACTGTTAAGACCTCTGATAGGCTCTCTCTTGGGACACACCCTATTACGACCACAGTGATGCACAGAATCATCTGCGGCCGCAGGTTGGTCATCTCATGCATGATTGACAGAAAAATCAACAAATTGTTTTTTTAATTAAAAAAATATATATTCTGATAGGTCCCTGACAACTGTAGCCCCCTGGGCTGCAGCCCAGATAAGCCCGTGAATTAAAGCGGCCTTGGGCATGATAATCTAGGGGGATGGGTTACATAGCCTTATTTCATCTAAAGCAGCTCTCTGTAACAATTTCTCCAAAAATATCTTAACATTAGCCTTTTTATTTGATCATTTATGACTCAAACATCTTCTAATTAGTAGATTAACACCTTAGCTGTTCACAATGGGTACTCCTGCAAGCCTCTGGCCAAGAGTTTTCAGACTGGATTCAGGTTTGAATTTCTCACCCTCTGTCTGCAGCAATAGCATCGTTAGACCTATTATACGGGGCTCAAGCCTACCTAAATGTTTTTAAGCCCTCCCTAAATTAATTGGTTGTGTGTGTGAGGGGGGGGGGGGTGCGTGTGCGTGTGTGTGTATATATATATATATATAAAATTCGAACATATATATATATATATATATATATAATTCGAACATATATATATGTTCGAATTTCCCACCCTCTGTCTGCGTTGTTAGACCTATTTTACGTGGCTCAAGCCTACCTAAAATGTTCTTAAGCCCTATATATATATATATATATATATATATATATATATATATATATATATATATATCATTTTTTCACAAAAAAGATAAAAAACCTTAAATATGTAGTATACAGAAAGTGAAGTGAACTAAATATTCAGGCACATAACCTCATTATTCATGTAAATATAATCAGAAATCTGTTGGTTTCCCTTTACTTTCAAGTGTAAGGTCGTCCACGCTTCTCGTGTATCATTATCCAATTCGTTCCACTTAATCATGTCGAAAACGTCTTTATTAGTAATAATGCAGTCAATGTTTTCACTGCGTCGTCGACTGCGACCATGCTTGCAGTTCAACGTGCCTCTGTCAGCCAAGAGTTACAAACTACAAGCAGCATTGAGGAAAATAACGCTACGGATGGACTGTAATTAATTACTTATATGATCAGAAATCTATTGATTTGATCACTTCAATAGTACTGTAGATAGCGAGAGCCCTGTTTTGTTATCCAATTCTAATTGATTCCATTTAAACTTCCTTACTGATAATCCTTTAAAAAAATATATTTTATTTATTTATTTATTTTTTCTCTCTGAGAGACCTCACTATTGTTCATTCGGTAATCTTATCGATTTGACATGTCATCATCATTGCTCTCTCTTTTGTTTTCTCTTTTTCTTTTTTGTATGTGCGTGAGTATGAGCCTGTGCGGGTGTGTGTGTGCATATGTGCGTGCGTGTAAGTGTGTACTCATTAATTCATGTCATTGGCCTCGCTGTTGATCAGTTAATAATAAATTCAATGTATCTTAATTGAAAATGATAGACTCACTTTATGACAACACAGTTACCTTTTTTTGCATACAGTTTTTCGTACACTGTAGACAATGTGTACATATATATATTTTTGGTTAATTTCATAAAAATGCTTTATGTGTTTGTGTACCATATTAAAATACTGACAGAAATAACACCTCAAGTCTAATGATGACTTTAATTTTTACACATGTATTCCTTTTACATTTGTCCATCTATGCATCTGCTAGGGCAAGGGCGGCCGAACTCGGTCCTCCAGGGCCGAAGTCCTGCAAGTTTTCGAGGTTTCCCTCTTCCAACACAAGATGATTCCAATCTAACAGGATCGTTATCAGGCTTATGTAGAGCTTGATGATGAGCTGATTATATATCAGCTGTGTTGGAGAATGGAAACATCCCAAATATGCAGGAATCCAGCCCTCGAGGGCCCAGCCCTGTCCTTGGGGCTAAGCCCCCCCTTTCCAAGAAACCTAGTGACGCCCCTGGTCTGCGGATGTGACGTCATGTGCGCATTGTGTATGTGAAGAAGTATATGTGCAGTTTCATTTTCCATCAACAGGCGGCAGTAGCGATTCTAAATTAAATTTTCTACCTTTAGTAGCTACTGAAGGCAGAAAATTCAATTACATTTTTTACTAAGTCAGCTGTGTTTTCGCCCTCAACAGTGCAAATGCTTCACAAACTTCACCCATGCACACAATTAGACTGAACTGTGCACTTGAATTGTGCTAGGCATGAAAATAGGGCCCCAGAGCCAGAAAACAGGTGGTTTTCTCCCATATACAACCCCCCCGGTTTGGACCAGCAAATATTGTTTTATTTGCAGAATGCTGATGTTATCGTTTCTGCTGTTCTTCTTTTGTTAGCTGTAGTATTATTGTTATGATTAGCAATATGTTTTTTGTCGCAGGAGATACTTATAGTAGCAGTTATAGCCTATATTGAGGGATGAGAAAAAAATGCAAATTAACACCAATATCAATTAACTTTGGAATGGAAACTTTTGAATATTTTGATAAACACAATATGTTGATCAAGTTTGATCAATAAAATAGAAACACAGCAAAGAAAAAGAGGGTATACCATGGCAAAGATCCCTGCAATATTCAGTTAACATTGATGTTGAGATTGTTAAGCCGCCAGCGTTTAACGGAGGCTGCAAGCTAGCAGCACCAAGAAGCAAGCTATCTGCACTAGCTAGCAGTGCTAAAGTTCTCCAAAATCGCTACTGTGGTTCTGATGTAATTTTTCGTTGCATAGACCAAAATCTATGGGGAGAGATTCAGAGAGGAAAATAGTGTGGTGCTAAAGCACAGTTTAAATTTAGGTTGTTGTTTTTTTAAGAAAAAAAGTTGATTATCTAAAAAAAATTAAAAACAGTTGGTTGTTCATTATTATGTGCAAATGTGTTTTTTTGTGTACTGTATTTATAATTGTTCTTTAACCAATCAAGAATATATATTTCTATCCAAATACCCGATTATTCGCTAGTATTTTCAGTAGGATATCTGAATACCAAAATATTTGTTAGCTGCAGCCCTAATAATATTAATTTTTAGTTCGTTTTGTAGCATGCACACAAGTTCCTTTAACACCCCCCCCCCCATCAAATCTAGCTAGCCTGCACGACGCAAGCCATGCTGCATATGTATAATTTTTAGTTGAGATTTGCACAATAAATGTTATTATCCAAAGTAAATGTATTATTTCATTGTTTTATTTAAAAATCTATTTAGCTTCTCTAAATGACTACGTAAACCAGTAAGCAAATTACTTGTTTAAAAAAACAACCACACATTCTTTACCGTGATATATACCTTTACTGTGAATATGAATTTTGGGCCATATCGCCCAGCCCTAATATGTAAGTTGAGGCTAGCATGTAAGCTTGGCCCTGGGCAAGAGTTCCAGTTTCTGAATGTTGTTAACTGCTGTGTTGGTTGCTTTCCTTGTGTAAATCACGTCGAGTTGCCTTGTGTATGAAATGTGCTATAGAAATAAACTTTCCTTGCCTTATGTAGTCCCTTTGCAAAATTAATTGGCCACCACGTTTTATCAAGTACTAAGCAGAGATCCATCCATCCACCATTTGTCTTCAGGATGTGTAATATTAATTTAAAGTGTTTGCACAAAAGGCATCAACAGAACATGTGAAAGAAAAATGAATGGGGACTGACTATTAATCTGTAAACTGCACTGCACTGATCACTATCATAACATACTAGTTTTGATGTGTAAAACAGGCTGGAGTCCACCACTGTTGACAAGGGTTTAGGTGCATCTACTTCTGAAATATTAATTCCCAATTCGACATGAAGAAATACAGCAGTTGAAAACATCAAATATCATGGCAGGCATCCTATGACCAGGGTTATTATAGTTTTGAAATTTTTATTTTAGTTAGTTTTTATTTCATTTTGAGTTTTTTTTTTAACTTAGTTAATTTTAATTAGTTTTAGTTATTTAAAAAAAATAATAATTTTAGTTTAGTTGTAGTTTAGTTTCAGTATTAGTTTTTGTTTAAAAAAGAATGTGTATTACTTGTGCGCAATATTTAATAAACACCTTCTATTGGCTGCTGCTAGATGATGTCACTTCTGTGTGACTCACTTTATATTACGGTTAATATCAAAATAAATACTGTATACTTAAAATCACATTTAAAATCATCCCCAAGGCTCATGTATTAAATTAATTACCAAAACCCAAAACAAAGGCCATTTTTGTTATAATTATAGTTTTAATCAGTTTTGTAAAAATAAAATGTAGGTTCAGTTAGTTAAAAAAGAAAAGAAAAAAAAAAAGCTTTTTCGTTTTTATTTTTAGTTCTAATTCTTTCATTAGTTTTCGTAAACTAAAATAACCTTGCCTATGACTAACCAAAAACAACTGGCTGCTTGACCACACATTGTAGCATTGGTGGAAATGAATCAGAGGAGGGAGGGAGGGAGGGAGAGAGAGAGAGGGAGACAGAGAAAGAGACAGAGAGAAATTGAATATGCATGTACCGCCAAGAAACGTTTACATTAAGGTGCTGTTAATTTATGTGTTTGGCTCCCACTGCAACATTTACAATAATATGATGAATAATGGGTAATGAAATATAATGAAGAAAGACAACTTCATCACAGATGATCTCCTCATAGGTTTGGACGTTTATCTTCTCTCATTCTTTTTGCTCTCAATACAGCATCCTCACAATATCCTCATTGGCAGGTTGAGATCTATAGTAAAATCACAAAGACAGCATTTTATACAATTCCTCAATGAATGGATAAAATAATAAGACATTGTCTTTGTTATCATTTGTCATTAAACCTTAGCCAGTACTAAGGTACACCTTCTTGTACTTACAGCATACTCATGTTTGGTCCCATTTTCTGCAAATTCAACATTCCTTTTCACTGTTGATGACACCCAGTTTTACCTTACTAACCAAGCCAATTAGACCCTTGGGACAGGATAGGATTTTTATTTATTTTTTTACAATGGTCTAGGACTGGGACAGGGATTTTTTTTCTTTGGAAGTGGGATGGAACGGAAGTGAAAATCAACTCCCGTGTCATCTTCTAGTCTGGACTTTTCACTGCTTAGTCAATATGGCATCAGTGCATCTGTCCACCTCTGTGTGAAACAAAGTTAAATAACCAATCTGGGAAGAAAAAAACAAAAGCTGACATCACTTTTTATTGTAACAATTACCTTTTTTATATCTTTAATGTTTTCAATGTGATATAAGAGATGGTAAATAGACTGCTTTTTATTTAGTGCTTTTAACTACACCGTATGGTGCCCAAAGCACTTTACTGCTTTAGCCCAATGTAGTCGTACTGTCAGACAAGTACCGGTAGTTGAAGACTAACCCATTCTTTATGGAGAGAGCGCAAGTGTCGTATGACATCTGGACAGCACCTTTTCAGAATGGCAGCTCTGAGGGTTAAGTCCAGACAAACATTGGGCCTCATTCACAAACGTGCGCACGCACCAATTTGTGCGCAAAACGAGCCTAGCATGAAATGGGTGATTTATCAATATCTTCGTACAAACAAATTCATCCTGTATCCTCAGACCATGCGTGCGCACAAATAATGACAGAGCAGCCAGCCAGAGCTTCAAATCTCATTGTACTTTGTATAATGACAATAAAGGATATCTATCTAATCTAATCTAAAAATAACACACAACGTACTTGGAACTACAGTCATATACAAACACTACTAATCATTTTAACAGTAATGAATCCAATGGTGCTTTTGCGTATATGGCCATCTTGTGCGCAGAGTACGAACATTCCTAGCATTTGTTAGTAAATGAGGCCCATTGACAGGGGTCATGCTGAGGCAAGAAAGTGTAGCATACTGGGATCTGTGGTCCTCAATGTCATATTCTGACTTTTATTCAAAGAGTCAGTATCGTGAAAAATAAACTTTTTGGTAGTGATGCACCAAATATTCGGCCACCGAAAATGGAAAAAATATGCATTTTCGGCATTTGGCTGAAATAAAATTAAAGCCGAAAGAATATGGCCGAAAGAGGATGTTATGGTGACACAAGCAAAACAAAAAAAAACACTGCAACGAAGCGTCTATTTGAATTAAACGCCAAACGCGGGGGTGAGTGTCTGCCTCGCTGCTCGCTGGTATTTGTGAGTACCGGCAGCTTCAATGAGCACACCGGAGAAGGAGAGGGTCGCTTGGTAAGCTATGTCAAAAAAGAGAGCGCTGCCGAGTACTGCACAACAGGTGAGCCACTCTTTCTCCTGCAGCGCCTTCCTTTTTTCTTTGATGAGAGCCCCTCGAGCGCTTCCACTTTTTCATTTGCATTCTGGTGTCCATGCTAAATACTTTAGCTAATGTTAACACTATTGCTATTAACAGTTTTAAACAAGTAAACACTTACCACTATCTCTGGGTGACTACAGACCTGTACAGGACACCGTGTGTGACTTTGCAGTCCGTTCCCAAAGACAATTGAGAAGAAATGTATTTATTTATTTTTAAAGGTTGGTGAATATGTGAATGTGCTGATTTAAGTGCGCCGCACGGTGTCCCGCTCCAAAAACATCCGCGCCATCCGCACCGCACTGCACACATCCGTGCTCACAGGTGCGAACTACTGTACATTAAAATGCTCAGTTGCTCACCCGGTGTTTGGTGTTTAATGTACCATTCGCCAACGTGTCTGTGGTGGGGAAACATTTCAATTTATATTGTGCTTTGTTAAAATGCCAGTGCTAGGCCTAAATATTTTATAATAATATTATAATTTAAATAATTATAATAAATGCAATGATAACAAAAAAATAGGCATAATATTTTTTCGGCGTTTCGGTTTTCGGCCTTTCATATTTTCGGTTTCGGACAAAAAAATTCATTTCGGTGCATCCCTACTTTTTGGAGCTTTTAGCCATGTTAAAATGCGAATTCCCCACCAAAAATATCACCGAAGTTGTGTTTTCCTCCATTCGTCCCTCTATGAGAAATTCTAGGTGATTCTGCTCTTCAAGCACCAGCTCTCACTCTATGACGTCATCAGGTGCAGACCCCCCACCGCACCGCCTATGCGGACTAAGCACACGCCTACTTTCTCTGAGACCTCCATGCTCGCAGGATAGTGATAAAAGTAGCCTTCATCAGGAAACATTCAAAGCAATCAATTATCCTTCACATTTGCAATGCCAAAGTGCAATGACAATTGTCTTAAATTCCCAGAAAGGTTCCGTAGCTGACGCTTGTGTAAACTACAAGTAAAATTTCTGCACTGTTGAAGCTAACAGAATGATGTGGTTGTGGTGGTGTAGTGATTAGCGCGCTCACCCTGTAAGCTGAAGGTCCCGTGTTCGTGTCTCACTCAGCCCCCCAACCCCCCCTCCTCCACTACGATTTTATGTGGCAAAGTTTTATTTCAAATGTTTATTGAAGAATTGAACATCAATCCAATTTCCACATTCAACTCATTCAAACCCAAACACGTATAAGTATGTTTTTGAATACTTTATCCTTCACTCCCAAAAATGTATTCATACGTTTAAAAATGTTTTTATTTTATTTTATTTATGCAAGAGCATACATAAGCCAGGCTTTGACGTAGCTTCTGACATGAAGAGGTCACTTAACGCAATGTTAATTATTACAAAAAACAGCGAGCAGGTGGCAGAAAAGTATAAGAGATCAGCCAGGGCCATGTTGCAACAAGCTCATTTTGCCAGTGTTTTCAACAGGTTTGTGAATAATGATAAAACTTAGCTATATAATGCTAATTGCTGCAAAACAGAAACAGATACAAATATACTTTTTTTCCTGATGAAAGAAGAGACTCTAATCTTTCTTTTGGTAGGTTCCCTGTTTTTATAACAATAAATAATGTGTGGACCTTGCAAAATCTGTCAAAATCCAGTAAACCAGCTGGGAGCGAAGGGGGTTGCTTCAGTGAAAATGGCAGGGAGTGAATGAGTTGAAGAATTTGTACTGCAAGATCTTGTTGGCAGAGGAGCGCTCCAGAATTATTTTGTGGGCGGTGAATGTAGCAGCCAGCTAGGATGAGAGGGGCGCGGCAGCTACACGGGGGGAAAGGCGGGGTTATATTTTACTTCCGCGTTATAGCCAGCAAAATACCTAATATATTTACATAACCATGGTGTCAAAAGTAAGATTTAATCATTATATGCCTATAGTTAACTGTGGGAGGGCTTGCAATCCTGAGGTAAATGCAACATTTTGTTTCCCGGCTGTAATTTTTTTGACAACATGCACATTGGATGTCAGATGTCAGTAACCACCAGCCTTGCTCTCCGTAGAGGCTGTATGTTTGGACTCTATGAAAGGGCTGGCTGCACAACAGCACAAGAAGATTGAATGGGATCTTCATGTTTTTGCACATTGTCTATTTATTTATTTTTTGCCTCTTGGAGCTTCTACATTTCATTTACATGCACAGTACATACATACCTGAGGTGACTGAAATTCTTTTGACTTCAGCACCTTTCTAAAATAATAGTCTAAATCATTTTTCAGTTTGCTCAGAAAATACAAAACAATTGAACCAAATGCTTACTGATTTTATTTATTTTTTGGTCTGAATATGACTAGGCCATTATTTTAAGAAGGTGACGATGCAGCCTCTACACAATGTTTGTTTAATAAAGACCATGTGCTTTTCAGTCCAAAGTTTTGCAAACTGAGACGCTTTAGCAGAACATGAAAATGTTCCAATATGAATACTACTAACAACACTTACTTGATAAAACTCGCTGGATGATGCATTTGATTCTGATTGTATTACTGCAGATATAACGCCAGGTAAATACTTAGGTTTGTTATTCTATTAATACAGTACAATGAATGTACAAAGTTAAATAAAATGGGCACGTAATCATATGTGGGCAGTTCTTTTTGGCATTGTGTACAGTAAAAGGGTCTCCAACTTTTAGTGAAACATAAACATTTAATTTATTACAGAAGAAAGAAGGTAACTATCTGAAAAGCACTGTTGCATTTTTAACAGGAAATACATTCTTTGTAAGTGATTTGAGATGGGTTTTAAAATGGAGTTAATACCTTTCAAAGTTGATTGTTGATTGTCAAATGGGAGTGCGTAAGGCTGTATGCATGCATTTCTGTCAGCAGGCATGTCCTTTTAATGGGAGCAGCAATCAGGCAGCCGTCGCCACTGAGCCAAAAGGAAAACACACTGGAAACATGCAGCGTGTAAGAAGCTCATTATCAAACGAAGCAGCGTTTATAACACTGCTGAGAGGAACAGTAAATCACTGTGCTCCCCTAGAGCGTTGAGTGTAGAGAGTCTTGCCTTCTTAAATACACTGCTCACCATTCTACACACACACAAATGACTGTGTGTGGGTGTGTGCGTGCGTGTGTGTGTGTCCCCACTAGGGCTGGGCGATTTTGCCTAAACATAAAATCTTAAATTCGATTTACAATTTTATATTATTATTATTAATTATTTTTTTTTTTTTTTACATAAACCAATAACTTAAAAAGTTTTGCTTTTATTTGATCAGTTAACAAAAGTAACCATATTTCTTCTCTTGGAATCTATGTGCAAAACTTCTACCTTGAATCAAATACTTTTTGTACATCTATGTGTTGACAACTTTTTTTGTCAACTTTGTTTTAAAAGCTAAGCAGTGCTACTTGTGTCTCTCAATATGACACAAATAAACATCACATTTTGGCTTTCATTTCGGAACCGAGGTCTGAGCTTGTCATGCCCTCCAACTGTCTGCTGATTTTACAAGTACAAGTACTGTTATGTAAATTGGGGTGGCTGTTTTGCTATGACTGGCAAATTTCCTTTTAGCGTTATTTGATTGGCCAGTCCCCGGAGTAAGAAAGTCTTGGCTTGTCGTAAATCTGATATTTTACTGTGATTAGTCCGCTTTACCAAGTTCACTCCACCCGTTAGATCTCCTTTCATTTTTCAATTTGTCTTGTCACTGAAAATAGGCTGTCATCAGCATTACCAGCCCACTATACTACATTTTATAAGGATTTTATGTCGCGGACGACACAGAGGCTGATAAGCGTCATGGACACGACGAGTGAAAGTAAGCTTGTCTTTCATACCGGTAAGTGCTTGCAAGGCGAGTCCGTCTTGGCGAGATAGTGTACATGTTGCGACCACGCAGTGACCTAAACGTGCACATTTTTGCTATTCACATAAGCTTGTAAATGTCTAAAGGCAATCAGGATAAAATATCCAATTACAGCAGGCTAAAGATTCCTCGCTCCGGCGATTGACCAATATTGGAGCCGTTAAGAGCAAAACTATTGCTAGCATTTGAGTTGCCAGGCACGGCAAAATAACCACTGCCTAAACAAATGGCGTGGGGCAACTTGAGCAATATACTTGCGGTTAGGTAGCAGTAGCACATACCTGGCTTCTCCCATTTTCAGCAAGTGGTGCAACGTGTCCGCTTTGGTGATCGCTCTTATTGTGCCCCTTTCTTGTCATACGTGCTTCCTTGTGTTAATTACTCCTCCACGGTAACATGGTACACTGTTTGTTTGTTTTTAGCGGGAGTTTGTTTGCTGTTGTTGAGTTCCTCCCGTATGGAGTGTGTGAGGACACGACTAGCAGAGTTAAAGCTACGGCGCGGCGCAACAAAAGGGGGAAAAAAACTCAATGTTATAATTTTTTTTAATCATCCACAACAAAACACTTGAATTAATAAAAAAAAAAGATTTATAATTTAAAAAAAAATAGATTTATCGCCCAGCCCTAGTCCCCACTAAACATTAGTGGCAACAGTGATACTATTCTTATTTGTGTTTTTTTCAAAAGCAACCCATTATTGACGTTAATGTTCAGTATTGTGGATGTGTGCACAACATTTTCATCTTAAAATGTACAATTTATTGTATTTATCAAAGGAGCTTACCGCTAAATAACAATTTTAGAAGGCGCAAACAAATATAGAGTATTCCCATTTTGATTTCAAACATAGTTTGTAATCACAATTTCTTTATCCTATTTTGATAAACTATTTTAATATTAACACAAGTAGATTTTAATCTTTCAATATGTGCTGTCCACCCATATTTCAATAAATTAATACAATAATTTGATTTTAAAATGTAAATTTTTGCTGAATTACACTGGATGCTAAATGTGGGGTATACTAATGGTTGCTAAATTGTAAATAGGATTTTCAAATTTCAAGTTACTCACCCAGTTACACAGTGTTTAATGATTTAGGGCTGGGAGTGAATGAGTTAATGATTAAGGGCATGTATTGTGATGATGACACTGTTGGGTTGAGAAATCACCAGCTTTCTACCTGAAGAACTGCATTAGCAATTAATATTATTATTCAAAATTGCATTTGTACTAAAGAGTGGAACAAGCAGGGTTTGAACCCAAGTTCTCCTTAGTGGCAGGTATTTGCTCTAACCACGGAGCCATTTTTGCCATAGAAGAGCCTGTGACATTATATATAATTGTAATGAATACATCAGTATATACTGAAAGCGTTCAATTCGAATTTTGAATATAGAACGCAATAATATAGGGGGAAAAAACTCAATAATATTGAATTACATCAAAATTGATGGATGTGAAATAATTAGTATTCAATATTGCATTTCTACTAAAGTGTTGTCCAAGCGAGGTTTGAACCCCCGTCCTCTGTGGTGGTAAACAATTGCTCTAACCGCTGATCCATTGCTGCCATAGAATAAGCTGTGTAATTGTATATAACTGTTTGCTTCCAGCATTCTCGCATAAGTGCCTTGTGATTGACTTGTGAAGTTGTAGTCTGTCTTTTGCCCGCCGTTCGCTGTAGTTGTGGCTCTACCTCTCTGTGAGGTGTAGTGTACTCTAAAGTACCAGTTGTACCAAAAATGAATGGCTGGAAATAAATAGACATATTAAGCATTGCTTCCTTACAAATCAAACCTTTTCAATCCTTTAACCTTGATCAAATCACTTCTATTTCTGTAAGCTCCAGTCTGCCCATTGAATTATCACACATCAGACGTATTCAAATCTCCTTTTTGAAACCTTGCCAAAGGAAACACATTGTGTACTGTCTAAACCAAACAGCATGAACACATCAATTCTTTATGCATTAGCTTTTGATTAACTCTTCCAATAAGATATCCATCAGCAGCACTGGGGTCCTGACACAAACCAAATGGGATAGCAGACACACAGTCTGAGTGAATTGTGTCATTGTGGGGCTGATAATGACTGCCTTCTTTACACATTAAATGCAAGTCAGGGGGCCCTTGCCTTGGTGGCCTGTTTTTGCATGAAGCAAAATGCCTCCCATTGAATAGGGCATAGGCAGAACTGTTAAACATTTATGTAGGTTGTTTAAACAGCCGTTAACTGCAGATTAAGTGAGATCTGCGCCTCTGGCTTCGAAGAATCTGCTGTTCAGATCCTGCATACGCAAACACACAAATGCCTTCATTGCAAGCACAAGGGAACACGGTCAGATTCACAAGCACAGAACTATATAAGGCAATACAGTCAACAAATGCAGTATATGCATATCATTATTAATACATATGTTAGGTGTTGTGGGGGTATGGATCCAAAACTGCCAAAATTAAAAATAAATAAATGACTAAATAAATAAATAAAAGTGAAAATAAAAACGGATGTAAAAAAAAAAATTCAAAAATTGAATACAAAAATAAAATCAAAATGGAAATACAATTTTATTTATATATATATATATATATATATATATATGTAAGAAAGAACAAGATCCCGGATACAAGCGGCCGAAATGAGTTTCCTCCGCATGGTATCCGGGCTCTCCTCCCTTAGAGATAGGGTGAGAAGCTCGGTCATCCGGGAGGGACTCAGTGCTGAGTCGCTACTCCCCCACGTTGAGAGGAACCAGTTGAGGTGGCTCGGGCATCTGGTTCGAATGCCTCCTGGACGCCTCCCTGGAGAGGTTTTCCGGGCATGTCCCATTGGCGGGAGGCCCCGGGGACGACCCAGGACACGGAGAGATTATGTCTCTAGGCTGGCCTGGGAACGCCTCGGGATCCCGTTGGAGGAGCTGGCTGAAGTGGCTGGGGAGAGGGAACTCTGGGCTTCCTGCTAAAGCTGCTGCTCCCGCGACCCGACCACGGATAAGCGGTAGATGATGGATGGATGGATGGATATATATATATAAATAAGTGATGCACCAAATATTCGGCCACCGAAAATGGCAAAAATATGCATTTTCGGCATTCGGCCGAAATAAAATTCAAGCCGAAAGAATATGGCCAAAAGAGGATGTTGTGGTGACACAGGCAAAACAAAACAAACAAAACAAAAAAGAAGCTGCAAGCAAGTGTCTGTTTGAATTAAACACCAAACACGGGAGTGAGTTTCCGCCTTGCTGCTCGCTGGCGTTTGTGAGTACCAGCAGCTTCATTGTGCACATCAGAGAAGGAGAGGGTCGCTTGGTAAACTGTGTCAAAAAAGAGAGCGCTGCCGAGTACTGCACTACAGGTGAGCCACTCTTTCTCCTGCAGCAACCTTCCTTTTTTTTTTGATGAGAGCCCCTCAAGCGCTTCCACTTTTTCAATTGCATTCTGGTTGCCGTGCTAAATACGTTAGATAATGTTAGCACTATTGCTATTAACAGTTTTAAACAAGTAAACACTTACCACTATCTCTGGGTGACTACAGGCCTGTATAGGACGCCGTGTGTGACTTTGCAGTCTGTTCCCAAAGCCGATAAGAAATGTATTATTTATTTTTAAACGGTGAATATGTGAATGTGCCGATTTTAAGTGCGCCGCACCGTGTCTCGCTCCAAATAGCCTACAAATGCGTCACCCGCACGGCTCCGCACGACACCGCTGGTGCGAAGTACTGTACATTGACTATAAAGTGCAATTGCGCCACCAGAAAATGCTTAGTTGCTCACCCCGCAATTGGTGTTTAATGTACAATTCGCCAACATGTCTCTGATGTCCGTGGTGTGGACACATTTCCATTTATATTGTGCTTTGTTAAAATGCCCATGCTAAATAGGCTTAATTATTTTATAATAATATTATAATTTTAATTAATTCTAATAAATGCATTGATAATAAAAAATTGGCATAATTTTTTTTTCGACGTTTCGGTTTTCGGCCAAGCACTTCTCATTTTCGGTTTCGGCCCAAAACATTTCATTTCAGTGCATCACTAATATATATATATATGCTGTGCTGTCAAAGTTAAAGCGTTAACTAATTAATTAATGACCACAAATTATGTATTAACGCAGATTAATCACATTTATTAATTCTGACCGCAGATGATCCTGTAGCTGACAGCGGGTGCAGTGGATCAACATATTTTGACATTCTCATAACATTAAATATTGAAAGAATTAACACATAACAAGTGCTCTTTAAATTTGGCAGGCAAAACATGTTGATAAAAAGCCTTTTTAAATTAATCTGATTAAAAAATCTAATTGTTTGACAGCTCAGATATATATATATATATATATATATATATATATATATATATATTAGTGGTGCAATGGATCATCATTGATCCGTGGTCGGTTCGGATCAGGCCCTACGGTTCGGATCAGGCCCGATCCGCGGGTTGATTGACAAAAACAAAACAAAGTGCGCATTCACGGTCCATTCTGACATGTCAAGGAAGTTGAAGCATACTCAACGTAACAAGCTAAGCCTAGCTTCAAAATAAAGTTGACCAAATTCAGTGACACATTGACGGCAAAGCAAATAGCCTTTGTACATCATGTCGTGGCGTGATGGCTAGCTTGACTTCTCTTTTAGACGTTTCTTTATGGTAGTTGATTGACATTGTAGTAGACCAACATCAACACAACGCTATCCCAAACTCATGTTCAATCGCTAATTTAGGATACTGAGAAACCGCTAATTAATTACGCCGTCATTTTATGATACGCCAGAAGTCTACGACTTAAGTGGCTAGTGGCTACCTGTTAGCATGACCAACAATGTCTGGCTGATGGCTGGTAAATTTGACAGCTTACTTTAATTATTTTTCAATATTCTGGACCAAGGCTACTTTGTAATTCACTCTCCATGTTTAAAGGAAGGGAAGTGCCTTAAATTGCACGTTGATGTCTTTTCATTATAAAAAAAAAAAAGAAAGATAAATAGAACTTTGTCTTCATTTATTTTCTAAAAGCTGTTTATATTATAGGAACACAAATTTAATCCATTAGTACCTTGTTATTTTACACAAGGACCATGTAAAAATAAGAATGTTTATGCCTCATATCAGAGGTGTGGACTCGAGTCATGTGACTTGGACTCGAGTCATGAATTTGACGACTTTAGACTCAACTTGACAAAATGTTAAAAGACTTGCAACACTCCTCTCGGTGTGTGCGCGCGTGTGAGTACGACGTGTGCGAACTGGGCTGACACAGTGCCGTCATTCATTAATGTCAGGAAAGCCACAAAGGCGCAAACACACGCTGCCTACGCAAAGGCAAACTTCAAAATAAAGCTGAACAAATAATACATTGACACCAATGCAACAGCCTTGGTGGATTTTACTTTGGAGTCTGCCTGCATGGTGGCGTGAACGTTAGCTTGACTATTTCCCTTTTACATTTTGGCTTGCATTATCAACATTTTTATTGAAATTACATATTTTATACCACCATTATCATAATGCCACCCTGAAAGTATATTAAATAGCTAATTCAGGACGCAAAGAAACCGCAAGTTTAATACGCCGTCGTTGCACGATACGGTACAAGTCCCCAGCTTTCGTGGCTAGTAGCTAACTGTTAGCATTAGCATTGAGTGCCTGGCTACCAACAGTAGTTTGACAGCTATTGCTTGGCTCGCTTGCTTTTCTTATTGTGGACCTATGCTTCTTTGTAATCCACTCTCCCTGTTTAAACGAAGGGAATGTGCCTTGAATTGCACTTAGATGTATTTTTCATTATTAAAAAATAAATAAATAGAACTTTGCCTTCATTTATAATTATTATTATTTTTTATAAAACACTAGCTTTAAAACAAAACTAAACAAAAAAAAAACATTCAAAATGTCCAATGTGGCCATTTGGATTTTGGGAACACAACTTCAAGTGCATTACAAGTGCAATACATAGTATAACGTAAGGGAGGATACCTTCACCTTGTTATTTTATACATGGACCATGGATAAAATAATTATGTATCTTGCCTAAAATTGCATTTAAAGTTGCGTTCCTAAACCCTAATCCTAATCCTAGACATTTTGAGTTTATATATATATATTTTAATTTTAATGGGCAATAGCATTTTATAAAATAAGACAACATTCTTTTTATCTGATTTCAATATATTTTATTTTGAAAAGCAATCCAATCCTTGACTTTTGTGATCCGTTGCACCATGAGTTGTTTGGGTGCAAAAACTATGAGGTGGTCAACAAAAAATGTATTAAAGTATGTCCAAGATTAGATCACTGACGGAGAGGCAACAACTTCAAACTTCGTTCAACATCTGAAGTTGCACAAAGAAGGGTAAGTAAGCTAATGTCAGTTGTTTATCGGCTAATTATTGTTGCTGGCTGCATCGATAATGAGACTGTAAACTCACTGGTAACACATTGCAAATACGGCAATCTGTTGCACCACTCTGGCTTCACTCCCTGAGTCCCTGCTCCTACTTTGATGGTCACCCAAAATAATAAAATCTACAATGTTGTTAAAATGACTCGAAAGGACTTGAAACTCAAAGTGTAGGACTTGTGTGTTATTGTTGACTTTTTTTTTGTAAGAGGATGCAATTTCTTTTCAAACGAGTTGATGTACTTCTAGGTCATCGTCTGTGTGACCAAAAGCGATAAGGATGGAGAGTGTAAAGCAGTGAGAAAGCTTTCCCGAAGCGAGCATGTCAGCAACACGCTCCATCTTCGTCGCTTTTGGTCAAACGGAAGATGACCCGGAAGTACATCAACTGGTTTAAAGAAAAAAGATATATTGTGTCCTCTTGCAAAAAACCTTTTACGTTATCTCGCAATCTTTGCAAAGGATAGCAAACGTTTTTGAGAGGGAACACAATCATTGCGAGGGAACGCTCCCCCCTAACATGTCACCTTAGGATCTCCGTAGTTTTCAATGTTTATGCATGTCTGGTTGTGCTTACTTGTGCCTCAGGTCAGCAGAGGTACCGAGGACTAAGCTGAGACTCAGAAGCGAATGAGCCGTTTCAGTTGCCGATCCCTCCCTTTGGAACGACCTAGAACAGTTTGATCATATTACCCCGATACTAGCCAACTTGTATTGGCTTCCGGTCCAATGGTGTATTCAAGGATCTTCTCGAAAAGTAGTAGAAAAGAAAAGTAGAAGCCAAACGTCACTTTTTAAACAAACTGCACATGTGTGAAGAACATCCTACCAGCTTTCCTGCTCGTCCAGGGGAAACGCCTATCAAATGCGCTGTCAGGAAAGTGCAAGCTCATCTTCATCAGTCTCTCCAGCCGGCCTCACTTCATAGACTGATGTCCACTTGCGGCTCTCAGCTATTTTCAAAGTGTGCGGTGAGATCGGTGGAGCTACAATGATCAATGACTGAGTACGAACCTCAGAGGCTACATGCTACAAACACTCGAAGTGCGCATGCGCAGCGAGGAACCATGCATGACGTAGTTACGGCAGGTTGATTGATGGGATCGAGAACCAATCGTTAAGATGATCCACCCGGAAGAAGCAGTGGCAAAAGATCCTTGAATACACCTTTAAGTTGTGATTTCAAGGTTTTGTTACTTGCAAATTATACAGTTCAAGGCCTTCCTATCTTGTTGATCTAATAGAACTGTACGTTCCAATATACTGGTCTTTTGGTGATCCCAAAAGCCAAAAATAAATTTGCAGGTTCAAGAGCGTTTTCGATTCGGGCTTCAGTGCCCTGGAATGCCTTACCCTTGGAAATCAGAGGTGCTACCTCTGTAGAAATGTTTTCAATGTCGCCTTAAGACTTATTTTTACATGCTTGCATTTGGTTGAATTATGTTGGCCTATTTGACTGCTGCTTTTGTCTTTTACTCCTTCCTCCTTGGAGAGGGAGTTATTTGTCAATGACCAAATTAGATGCTGCTGTACGTATTTTGCACCAACTGCCCGGGACGAGTTGGAGTTGTTGCTATGGAGATTTGGACAAACCGGGCCTGGTTTGGAGGAGGCGCCTCTCTGACGGTGTCTTCTTGCAGTGCTTCAACTCATTAAACAGTGGCTGTGCCTACCACATTCATCATCAGTGGTCCCCAACCTTTTTTGCATTGCGGTTGGGTTTCAGATAGATTTAGTTTGACAGCCTCTTAAGTGCGCAAGCGGTGAAGTGCTTAAGTACGTGGAAGAATAGGCTGAAGGCCAGGTTTGACAGAGAATGGCCACATTGACAGGTGGCTCTATCCAAAGCGTGTATCCAACATGAAGGCGCATAAATGAGATGTTGGTAGCGATAAAGGCAGAAAACTACAATTGCATACCTTGTCCGTCTTACTTTCTAAGTATTTGCTACCTTGACACAAACACTTATATGGGTTTCTGTTTTTTTTTTATTTTACGGCACAAATTTTGCTGTGGGTCACTGTAATAGTTTGCTACAGCAAAGTTAGCTTGGGTAAAGACTTTCAAAATCTTTTTGGTGTGACGGTGTCGTCAATGGCAAGAACCCAGATGCAGAATCGTGAACAAAAGTTTATTGAGCACAAACACAAAAATCACCTTCTCAGGGAAAAACTCGTCTGCACCAGAGTCAACCAGGACCAGGACCGGAGTGGAGTGTTAAGGAGCATGGAACGTACCTGTCACCTGGATGCGGGAGGTGGAAGATGTGGAGATTCGGCTCACCAGTGTCCTCCTGCTTACTGGTGAGCCTGGCCTTTTGGCACCCCTGGACAGTCTGATAAAGTGCCCTTTCCTGCCACAGTAGAGGCAGAGCTTCTGGTCCATCCGTCGTTGTTTCTCAGCTGGAGTCAGACGTGTCCGTCCTAGCTGCATGGGCTCATCTGATGGAGGATGGTGTGTGACTGTGGGTGCTGCTCGACGGAATTGTGTTTAGTGCTGCGAAGGGCCCATGTTGAGTCCAGAGGGGCGGATTGATTGTTCACGAGAAGTTGTCGTTTGTTTTTTTGCTTTTCTCCGTCTCTTTCTCTCATTCTATTGTCTAGTCGGATGGCTAAATCTATGAGACAGTTTAAGGAAGGGCTGTCATTTCTAAGCGCTAGTTCGTCCTTTATCTCACTGGACAACCCTTTCTGGAATATGGCCTGAAGTTCTGAGTCCCTCTCTCCGCTGCCAAAATGCGGAAAGTAATTGCATTTTGCGAAACTGAAACGCTTTCCTGCTGCAGGTCTAGTAAGTGTCCTACGGACTGTCTGCCTTTAACTGGGTGGTCGAAGACCTGTTTAATTTCTTGGGAAAATCATGCATAATCAGTGAGGATCTCTGACTGTTGGTTCGTAATGGCGAGGGACCAAGCGGCTGCCTGTCCTGTGAGAAAAGCTAATTACAAAAGCGATCTTTGATTGATCGGTTGCATACGTGCTGGGTTGCTGATTAAAGACCAATGCACACTGGTGTAGAAACTGGGTACATGCCCCCAAATCCCCTGAATACCTGGCAGTTATTGGGATGAACGGCTCTCTGGGTTGGGTTGCTGGGCTGACAGTCGGGTCGGCTGGGGGGTGGCGAGCGGAGGACATTGCTGGTGGCCCTTGCTGGTCATTTATTGCCTTGAGTTGGTCACCCAAGTGTGCCACACTCGCTGTGAGCTGTTGTAGATTATCCATGATCTGAAGCAAAAAGGACTCATGCTGGCTCACTTTGGCTGCCTGGCTGGAGAATGCTTGTTGAAGGCTCTCTGATTCTGCTGGGTCCATTCTGGCCAGACGATTCTGTGACGGCGTGGTCAATGGCAAGGACCCAGATGCAGAATCGTGAACAAAAGTTTATTGAGCACAAAAAAAAAAAGAAACACACCTTCTCAGGGAAAAACTCTTCTTGCAAAAGGTTAAAATACAAAATCACCAAGAGGGAAAAATCAACATAAATCTCAACTCGAGAAACAGACTGGGGAGCAACTATAAAGCAGGGTTGAATGATCTTGGAGCAAAAAATCATCTGGCATAGGTGGAGCTTCTTAAGCCGGCTTAAGAAGCTGATGTCCTGCAGGTGTGCAAAACGAGCCCTGGTCTCCAGCAGCTCTGCCTCACCCTCTCACACTGCCCTGGTGAATAGAGAAGGGTGTTGGTCAATATTGCAATCAAAATAGACACAAATCACAACCACAACATTTGGCCTGACTCTTTATCATGAGACAATTGAAGAGTTTTTGCTTGTTTGTTGCTGTTGTTTTTTTATCTTCAGGGTTTTAAATTGATGATTTGGTCTTATGATGTGCTGCCTTAGGACTTTTTAGGTTTTTTTCCCCTTTTGGGCTTTAGACCATGGCTCAACATTTAAAATGTGTGGTATCAGATGATTAAAACTATGATAAGGGCATTATCAGAAACAGAATCAACTTTATTGGCCACACATTTTTTTTAACTTGAATATTTTGCAGATAGAAAAAAAAGCTTACTGTATACAAATATCGGTGCGTTTCCATCTCTTACATATGAAAGCATGCATCAAGTCATATATTCCCCATATATACCCCACCGAAAACAATGAGATCCATAGACTTGTGTCCAAAAGCCATAATTATATGGATATACATCCATCCATCCATCTATCCATTTCCTTAACCGCACAAGGGTCGCGGGGGCCACTGGAGCCTATCTCAGCTGGCTTTGGGCAGTAGGCGGGGTAGTACACCCTAAACTGGTTGCCAGCCAATCGCTGGGCACACAGAGACGAACAACCATCCACACTCACAATCACACCTATGGACAATTTGGAGTGTTCAATTAACCTGCCATACATGTCTTTGGAATGTGGGAGGAAACTGGAGTACCCGGAGAAAACCCACACAAGCACGGGGAGAACATGCAAACTCCACCCAGGAAGGCCGAAGCCCGGACTCGATCTCATGTCCAGTCAACCACCGTGCCACCTATGGATATACAGTATAGTACAAATGTAACATGTATAGACTTTTCTTACAGTACAGCCACTTCAACCAGCTCCTCTGGCGGGATCCCAAGGCGCTCCAAGGCCAGCGGAGAGACATTGTCTCTCCAGCGTGTCCTGGGTCCTGGCCTCCCACTGGTGGGACATGCCCGACACACCTCTCCAGGGAGAAGTCCAGTAGGCATCCGAACCAGATGCCCGAGCCACCTCAACTGGCTCATCTCAATGTGGAGGAGTAGCGGCTCGACCCTAAGTTCCTCCCGGATAACCGAGCTTCTCATCCCATCTCCAAGGAAGAGCCTGGACACCCTGTGGCCGCTTGTAACTAGGATCTTGTTCGTTTGGTCACGACCCACAGTTCGTGACTATATGTGAGGGTAGGAACGTAGTTCGACCGGTAAATCGAGAGCATCACCTTTTGGCTCAGCTCCTTCTTCACCATAACGGACCGATACAGAGTCCGCATCACTGCAGACTCTGCACCAATCCGCCTGTCGATCTCCCGCTTCATCCTGCCCTCACTCGTAAACAAGATCCCAAGATACTTGGGGGCAGGATCTCATCCCCGAACCGGAGAGGGCACGCCACCCTTTTCTGACTGAGGACCATTGTCTCGGATTTGGAGGTGCTGATCTTCATCCCAACCACTTCACACTCAGCTGCGAACCGCTCCAGTGAGAGTGAGAGATCACAGCTTGATGAAGCCAACAGCACCACATCATCTGCAAAAAGCAGAGATGCAATACTGAGGCCACCAAACCAAAACCCCTCAATGCTTCGACTGCGTCCAGAAATTCTGTCCATAAAAGTTATGAACAGAATCGGTGACAAAGGCAGCCTTGGCGGAGTTCAACCCTCACTGAGAACGAATCCGACTTACTGCCGGCAATGCGGACCAAAGTCTGACACCGGTCGTACAGGGACCGAAAAGGCCGTATCAGGGGGCTTGGTACCCCGTACTCCCAAAGCACCCTCCACAGGACTCCCCGAGGGACACGGTCGAACGCCTTCTCCAAATCCACAAAACACATGTAGAATGGTTGGGCGAAGTCCCATGCACCCTCGAGTATCCTGCCGAGAGTGTAAAGCTGGTCTACTGTTCCACGACCGGGACAAAAACTACACTCCTCCTCCTCAATCCAAGATTCGACTTGGATTGAGGAGGACCCTCCTCTCCAGCACCCCTGAATAGACCTTACCAGGGAGGCTGAGAAGTGTAATCCCTCTATAGTTGGAGCACACCCTCCGGTCTCCCTTCTTAAAAAGGGGGACCACCAACCCAGTCTGCCAATACAGATGAACTGTCGTCGATGTCCACTCAATGTTGTAGAGGCGTGCCAACCACAATAGCCCAACAAAATCCAGAGCCTTTAAGAACTCCGGGCGGATCTGATCCACCCCCGAGGCCTTGCCACTGAGGATCTTTCCAACCACCTCAGTGACTTCGACCCCAGAGATAGGAGAGCCCACCTCATAGTCCCCAGACTCTGCTTCTTCAAAGGAAGGCGTGTTGGTGGAATTGAGGAGGTATTCGAAGTATTCTCCCCACTGACGTCCCAAATTGAGGTCAGCACCACCCCATCTCCACTATACACAGTGTTAATGTGGTGCACTGCTTTCCATTCCTGAGACGCCGGATGGTGGACCAGAATTTCTTCGAAGCCGTCCGGAAGTCGTTTTCCATGGCCTCAGCGATCGCCAAAGCTGCATTCCGCTTGGCCAGCCGGTACCTGTCAGCTGCCTCAGGAGTCCCACAGGCCAAAAAGGCCCGATAGGACTCCTTCTTCAGCTTGACAGCATTCCTTACCAGCGGGTTTGAGGATTGCCGCCACGACAGGCACCGACCACCTTACGGCCACAGCTCCGATCGGCCGCCTCAACAATGGAGGCGCGGAACATGGCCCACTCGGACTCAATGTCAAGGATCATCTGCGGTAAAAATTAATAGTGTGATTGATCTGTGTTAATACATAATTAATGCGATAATTTTTTGTGATTAATGAGTTAATGCTTTAACTTTGACAGTACTAATTTTAAACCTTATTTTTGTTTATCTTTAATGACATTTCAGTGCTGTTCATTTTGTGTATTTCACTTTTATTACTATTTTATTACCAGAATTAAGCCTGTCTATCTGCATTCAGGTTCGTGTGTCAAATCATTCCCTCACTCTCTTCCTGACCTCACAACAGGGATAACCAGGAATCCCACATATGTTATCTAAGACCAACCCACACCGGGCCCATGATTTAATGACCCCATTTATGAACTTTACGTACTACTGTCTCATAAAACAGTTACTATCCTTTAATCTTTTGAAGCCTGAAGCTTGAAAATATACAATAGTTATGAATTATAGGAATGTTTAAGTATGTAAACATAGTAGTATTTATACCATGGACCCACCACATAAAATTTTCTTTAATATATATATATACATTACGGGCCAAAAGTTTGGGCACACACACATCTCATTCAGTGTATTTGCTTTATTCTCATTAATATGTACATTGTAGATTCTCACTGAAGGCATCAAAACTAAGAATGAACACACGTGGCGTTATGTACCGGTGCGTAACAACAACAAAAAAAAAGGTGAAATAAGTGAAAACATGTTTTAGATTCTAGTATCTTCAAACTAGCCACCCTTTGCTCTGATTACTGCTTTGCACACTCTTGGCATTCTCACCTCTGGGAACTCCTTCAATACTCAAAATCATTTCAGGTGACTACTTTTAAAGGTCATGGAGGAAATGCCAAGAGTATGCAATTTTTTTTTTAATCATCAGAGCATAGAGTGACTATTTTGAAGAAACTAGAATATAAAACATGTTTTCAACTAGTTCATCTTTAAAAACTAAAACAAAAAAATGTAACACCACTCCATTTTATAGTTTTGATGCCTTCAGTGAGAATTTACAATGTAAATAGTCATGAAAATAAAGAAAATGCATTGCATGAGGTGTGTCCAAACTGTATATATATTTTTAAATATATTTATTTATTTATTTGCTTGCTTGTTTACTTATTTTCTGTGCTGTTCTGTTGTGGTCCATTATTGACAGTTACACTATGTAGTTTAACTAAATTTTGGATGTCTAAGCATGTTTTTATTTATTTATTTATATTTTTTTATATATGTTAGTTAATGTAAATGCAGGATGTTAGATAAGTGTCATTTGAAATCCATCTATCAATTTTCTACATGTGCTCTTCTGCTGATCTTCATTCCTTGCTATTCCAGCACATGCCTCAAATACTCATACAAATACTATTCTGCCCTACGATGGATGGATGTAATTACATTTCTTGAACTTCAATGAAAAGAAAACATTTTATCCTGTTAACATTGTTCCCTTGGCACCTTATCAAAGCCAGTCTCCAACTTGGGTTTTAAACTGGACAGTGATTTTAAATTAGACTGGCAAATGATCGCCCCGCCGGGCTGGTCCCATATGCCCGCCGGGGTCCCGGTGGGGTGGGTGGGGGCTTGGTGGGCGGGTGCGCCTCCTGCCCCCGCCCGGTTGGGGAGGGCCCCGCTGGTCGCTCCTCTTAACTCACTACACTAGGTTTGCACAATACACTTTTATAGACATATAGGGCACATAACACACTTTGGGGGGTGGGGTAGGGTGGAAACACCGTCTTCACCCTACAACTCCCCTCCAATTTTAATGCACCACACAACTGGGGGGGGGGGCTTGTGGGGGTGCCATCGGTTGGGGACCGCGGTATAGAGCAGTGCTGCGGTCCCCTGTCCGTGTCCCCCCCTATCTATTTTTTTTTAATGCACCACATACACTCAGTAACATGCTTGGGAGGCGGGTG
The DNA here is from genome assembly GCF_054856555.1 of Leptonotus elevatus. Classification (NCBI taxonomy): domain Eukaryota; kingdom Metazoa; phylum Chordata; class Actinopteri; order Syngnathiformes; family Syngnathidae; genus Leptonotus; species Leptonotus elevatus. Next base: position 2,846,318 of record NC_141250.1, on the reverse strand, counting down.
GATCGGAGCGTGGGAATATCATTTCCCTCGGCTCCGGTTCACCTGCTCCTAATTTTAATGCACCCCACACACACACACTTGTATATACACTGGGTGGGGTCACATTCACGGTTTAGGGGTAGAGTTCGCCAGTCGGCGAGCTGGCGGACTCAGTAACAGGGGTTAACTTTCACAAAGAACGCTGGGGTGACGACCGGGGCCTTCCCCCGCTGGGCCTGGGGTTCGGGGGTGTCGGCCGTCCTCCGGTGCCCCCATCTCCCCTTCTGCCCCCGGTGTTCCGTCCCTCCACGCGGCTGGGGGTGGGGTGGGCGCGGCTGCCCTCTCCGCTCCGCTGTCCGGCCCCTCATCGGCGCCGGTGCCTGGGTGCGGGTGGTCCCCGGGGGCTGGGGGTTGGGGGGCTGCCGGTTGGTCGGGGGGGGGGGCGGCTTTGTTGGGGGGGTGGTGGGGGTTGCGGGGTGGTGGGGTGCTGGGGGTGGGGGGGTGTCTGGGGGATTGGGGACTTGGGGGCGGCTGGGGCGGGGTTGGGGTGGATGGGGGCGTGGGGGGTCCGGGGGTTGGGGGCCGGTGGGGTGCCTGGCGGGCCTGCAGTGCCCCGTCCTGCTGCGTTGGGTCGGGGGCGCGGGCCGTGTTGGGGTGGGGGGCGCTCCTGCTCCTGGGTTTGCTCTCCGGCCGGTGGCCCTGGCGGGGCCCGGGGGTCGTCCTTTGGCGCTGCCGCGGCCTGGGGGGCCCTGAGGTGTTGCGCTTGCTCTGTCCTGGCAGGGGTCGACAGCTCCCCTCTTTGGTGGAGATTTTCATGCATGCCAGATCCACCACACCAGCATCTACCGAAACTCAGACACAATCTGCTTCCTCCTCAGGTCATTGAATCGGTGGAGGCTGGTGTCTGTGGATCTCACTCGGCTTCGTCTGTCCTTCCTTCCTTCCCTCAGTCTCTCTTTAGTTCTTTTTAGTTCTATTTAGATGTTTCTTGGGTTGGGGAAGAATTCTGGTGGGTGGCCCGGTGGGTGGTGTCTGGTCGGTGCTGGATTTCACCTTCCTTGGTTTTCTTTGGTCCCCTCGGGTCCCCTCGGATCTCCTGACGCCGGTGTTCGGTTTAGGTGAACGGTATGAGATTTTTTCTAATAGGTTTTTGGTGAGCTAACAAATACACGCACGCACGCACACACACACGCACGCACATACACATACTCCCCCACATACAAAAAAATAAAAAAAAATATATATATATATATATATATATATATATATATATATATATATATATATATATATATATATATATATATATATATATATATATATATATATATATATATAAAAAAAAGAGCAATGATGATGACATTTCCGAATGAACAATACTGAGCTCTTTAAAAAATAAATAAAAATTGGACTGGCAAATTAGTGCTGTTGTCAAATTCATCTTTTTTCATCTGAGGCAGCTGGCCAAGGTTAAGCCTCTCCTTTCTCAACAGCAAACTGTAATCTATGCCTTTGTTACATCTCGGCTGGATTATTGTAATGCACTTCATTTTGGAGCCAGCCAGCCTCCCCTCAATCGACTCCAGTTAGGCCACAATACTGCTGCTTGTCTCCTAACTGGTGCACATAACCTAAATTCTAGCACTCTTCACTGGTTGTGTGCGCAATTTAGAGTTTATTTTAAGATTATTTTATTTGTCTCTTAATGATCTTGCCCCAGGATCTCAGAGAGGTAAAGTGAGGCAACCACCTTACATCTCTGAGCTCCTCCACCCCTACGCACATGCCCCGTGCGTCAGCGGACTAGACACCAATAGAGGTACAGTGGACTAAGCAAAGGCTCCGAGGGGTGTCAAGCCTTTTCAGTGGCCGATCCCTATTTGGAACGACCTCCCGGTAAATATTAGGCAATCTCTATATACATTTTTAAAACTTGTCTTAAAAATATGTATTTATTCTTTGGCTTTTGACTCAGAATGAGACTTGGCATTGTTTGAGTGTTTTATGGTGCCTGGCCTGCTGTATTTTGAGTTATTAATTAATTAATTAATTTATTTATTTATTAATTCATCACCCATTCATTGTTCTTAAAAACTGGCACCAGCGTACTTTCACTCCATATCTTGGGCATCTTCTCACCATCTAGAATTCTATTAAATAAACTGGTCAAAAACTCAACAGCCGCCTCTCCTAAATGTTTCTATACCTTCGTGGGAATGTCAACAGGACAAACTGCCTGTGCGTTTTTCAACCTTTTTATTATCATTCTAACTTCTCCCTTACTAATCATTGTTCATTCTTGGCTCAGCACAATTGCCTCTCCTACGATTCCTTCTATCTCATTTTCCTCATTCATCAACTCCTCAAAGTATTCTTTTCATCAAGCCAGCACCATATTGGCATCAGTCAACACATATCTATTTCTATCCTAAATCACCCTAACCTGATGTATATCCTTTCCATCTTCTTTCTTTCCTTCTTTATTGTCCAACTTGGCAAACATGCCTCTTTTTGGCCTTTGTCACCTGCAACCATTTGCCAGTGGTGTCAAAATCCGGTCCTCGAGGGCCTCAGTCCTGCATGTTTTCGAGGTTTCCCACGTTCAACACAGCTGATTCATTTTTAAACTCATCAACAAGCTCTGCAGGAACCTGATAATTATTTTGATCATTGAATCAGGTGTGTTGGAGTAGAGAAACCTCGATAACATACATGACTCAGGCCCTCGAGGACTGGATCTTGACACATGTGCTCTACACCAACTCTCCTTGCATTCCTGTCTCCTCTCCTCAGTCCTCTCAAAGTCACACTTCGTCTTAGCTAACCTCTTTATTTGTATGTTTTCCTGCACTTTCTGGTTCCACCACCATTTCATGTTCAAGCATTCTCCTCCCTTTCTCTCGCATCACCTTGGCTGTCGCGGTCCAGTTTTCTTGAAGCTCTTCTAGCCCACCAAGAGCCTGGCTCACCTCTTCTTGAAAAGCTGCATGACACTCTTCATTTCTCAGGTTCTACTGCATGATTCTCTGCTCTGCCTTTGTCTTCTTAATCTTCCTCATCCTCAACATGGTTATCCTACACACCACCATCCTATGCTGTCGATCTTAATTCTCCCCTACCCGTTGGTAGGGTTGGGGAATCCAAGTCCAGAAAGTATAAACCCTGAAACAGTTCAGCTTTAGCCACGGATGCTTTTACTCAAGGTATAGACGAGCTGGTTTACCTTACAGTTGAGTAGACGCAACTGTGGCTAGAAGCCAATCCATGGCAGGGTTTTTACTTTGTACACCTAGATCCCCCAACCCTGCCCCTACCACTAAGTCAGTAACCTCCTTCAGAGGAAATCACTTGCACAAGATATGTTTCTACCTCCGCTTTTGCAGATCACCCTATGTCCCAACCTTTTTCTGTAATAAAGTGTCCACTACAATCTGTGGGGATTGGGTTTTTGTTTGTGTTTTGGGTGTTCACGTTGTCGCCACAGCCAAGTCATTGTCACAGCCACAGCCAAGTCATTGCCACAGTAGCCAAGTCATTGCCACAGTAGCCAAGTCATCGCCACAGCCAAGTCATCGTTACAGTAGCCAAGTCATCGTTACAGTAGCCAAGTCATCGCCACCGCCACAGCCAAGTCATCGCCGCAGTCAATAAGGCAAGTCAGGTCCTGTCACGTCACACTCGTTTCGGTCCAGTCACGTCAATTCTTGGTGGTTCTGCCCACCTGTTTATTAATAAATCACCCTACGTTTACTCATCACCTCTGTCTGGTTACTCAGCCTCCTTGAATTTGGGTCCACTTCTCACACTCCACCACAAAGCTGTGACACCATCATTTTGGCAAAGTCCACAACCTACTGTCCCTTCATGTTCCTTTCCTGGATACCAACTTTACCTATCACTGCTTCATCACCCGTTTCCTTAAACAACATGTTCATTACAATCTAATGCAATCCAGAGTCTCTCTTTGCCTTGGAAGCTCAGAACTGCTTGATCTATCTCCTTCCAGAATTGCTCTTTATTTTGTAGTTTATACCTGTCTGGTATATCCACTAATTACATTACATATGGTAGATCTCGGGTGGCACTATGGATGACTGGTTAGCACGTCCGCCTCCCAGCAAGTCCGGGCTTCGGCCTTCCTGGGTGGAGTTTGCATTTTCACCCTGTGCTTGCATGGGTATTTTACGGTTACTCTGGTTTCCTCCCACATTCCAAAGACATTGGATTAATTGAACACTCCAAATTGTCCATTGGTGTAATTGTGAGTGTGGATAGTTGTTCATCTCTGTGTGCTCTGTGATTGGCTGGCAACCAGTTCAGGGTATACCCCGCCTACTGCCCGAAACCAGCTGAGATAGGCTCCAGCGCCCCCCGCGACCCTTGTGAGGACAAGCGGTTAAGAAAATGGATGGATGGATGATAGATTTCAAGTTTCAGCCTCCTCACTCTTTTTACCTTCTGCCTATGAAATATCTTTCCGCCTCTTCTTCAGGTTCGACCGACTATGAATTTCCACAGCTGACCTATAGGTTAACAGCGCTGATGGTGGTCATCATTAACCGGACTGCGACCAGACTGGAATTCTTTGGATGAATGTGAAATAATTATTTGGCAAAGTTCTATGCCAGATGCCCTTCCTGACATAACCCTTTGCATTTACACTATCTTAGAACCTGCCTATACAGTGTTCCCTTATTTTCCGCTGGGGTTAGGTTCCAAAAAATACCTGCAATAAATGAAATCCACAAAGTAACTAGCTTTATGTTTTACATTTATTATAAATGTTTTAAGGCTCTAAAACCCCTCACCACACAGTTTATACACTTTTCTCATTGAGGCATTTACGTTTTCTCACATTTCTCTCTTGTTTTAACATTTTCAATGTTCAAACATTCATAATTTTTTATAAAATATGTACATTACTGTAAAAAAAACGAAATAAACATGCAAAATTGCACTAAAAAAATCTGCGATACAGCAAGGCCGTGAAAAGTGACCCGCGTTATAGCGAGGGAACACTGTACTGTATTTGGCTTTTGCTCCTGGAGGGCTGCATTTTGTTGGCCTAAACTACTCCATTGAAATGTGCATGTCGATGAACTATCAGGTTCAGGCGCTTTATACCTTGTTACTGGTTTCACCCATGGGTCTAGTATAAAGTCAGCATCCTTGAGCTGCTCTATAATTAGCCGCGGAGTCAGGTTTTTTGTGCGTATTGTGAATGGAGACATTGATGGTTCATTGTCATGTCAAACAATGAGTCAACGAACAAACAAACAAACCAACAAAACATAATTTGTCTTCCTATATAACCTGAAGTTAGCATAAATTAAATTAACCATGTAACACAAACTAGTCTTTATCTAGTTGGTTGTTGGTCGCTTTTAAATGAAAGACCTCAATAATTACCACGGATATATTTTTGTCATTGTATTATTGCATATAGATGCTTCTTGCCACACTCTGAGATGAGATAATCCATTAATGATCCCCAGTGGGGAAAGATATGGTGATAAGCCTGATTGCAAAGATGACTTGGCAGGATACACAGTTGGCTTCTTGTTTTGGTGTGGGCTGAGGCCAGGGTGCCTGCCAAAGCGCTGGTGTGGACAGCTGGCCCGTCTGATCCCTCTGGTCTGCTCTTAAATTGGTTTTAGTGGCAGCACTAATGAAGCTGATTATCTGCGTGGCTCAAGGCCTTCCTAACCCTGTGACATTCCTCACAGCTGGTGGGACCAGGAGCTCGAAAGCCATCCAACAACAAAAACAAAATAATATTTGTGTAATGATCGATTTAATGATTATTTTATTTCACATGAACACATCTTTTTCAAAATAATACAAAACTAGTCAATAATACTGATTAAACCTTAAATTGAGATGGTGTGGAAATTGTACAAGACAACAAAACTAATAGATCGGATAAAATCTGATCAATTGTTTGGATGTCTACACAGCAAAATCAAAAGTGTTAAATTTTCTGTGTTATAGGTGATAATAGAGTCAATTAAACTCTTGTTAAGCTTAATTTAACTCCAACATGACAATTTCTCAAAAAGTGTGAGTGTTGCTTCAGAGAGTCAATTGTCATATGTTCTAATACTCTCTAGAGTGTTGATTTCACTCAGAAAAAATGTTAGCGGCCAGTGCTTTACCCAGAAGTCCACTGGTGCATGTTTGAGACGGGAACTCATCATCTTTTTGGCGGCATTTCACATTATTGTTTGCCATTCGCCATCCGAAGAATATCTTTACTCATTGTCCTCTGCTTCAACTTGAGGTGAGTAGCAAACATCGATCGAACTGTGATTACAACCCCCACATGTAAGTAAATCTTAATTGATATGTGTTAAATACAAAACTACTAATGTTTGAACCCAACATTATTTATTAGTGTTGGCAATTGATATTAACGACGATTAGCAAGCGTTAGCTTAGCAGCGCTCTCCTGCCTCTCCAAGTCGGGACTTTTGTTTTGAGAATCTACAGCTGGTTCGTTCTGCCTCTTCTTTTCTTTTTTTGTTATAAATGTAAAATTAAATTACTCGTTGTCTTGTTCAGTTTTCTGACTTTGTTACATATGAAAAATGTGTTTCGGTCGTGAATTTAACAACCCGTTATGTGTTTGTGGTGTTTTGGTTGATATTCAGAGCAGCTGTGCAGTTTGTGTAGCCTAAAAGTTTTCTAGCATGACAACAAGCAAATGTATTACTGGTCGTCGTTTGTAGTTGTCAACTTCTGTTTTTTAGGCCAGGGATGTGTTGTCTTATATGCCACTAAGGGTCAGAGGTGTCTGCGTGTGTGTGTGTGGGGTGTGTGTGGGTGTCACAAAAGGTAGAGTGATTACTTAAAGGTCCCAGAGTATGAAAATGCACTTTAGTGTGGTTTTCTATTAATAATATGCATCCCCGGCCTGTCTACAATCCAACCAGGTATGAAAATAGTCCCTTCTTTAGCTTTCTCCTCATTTGTAAAATGTGTGCTTCAAACGAGCAGATTAAACTTCCGTGACTTAGTGACGTCAAAAAGACACGGAAATGCACTCGACCCAGCCCTCTCGGGTTAGTGGCACCACTTCTTGTAAAAGTTTGTCACGGCCACTGAAATTCGAGACGCTGGCTGCTTTTATCTTTTTCTCCCCCTGCTCGCAAATGCTCCGTGGGAGGGGAAACAATGGTCAGGAAAAAGTTGTTGCTTCCTTTGTCCCAAGTCTTTGAGAAGACAGTGGATTAATTTTATTTTTGAAAGATGTGTACCGACATAATTTCTCAAAGGACTGTTTTGTCAGTGAAAGCCTGTTCAGAGCTGGATTTGCAACAAGTTTAAACGTAATGGATCGGTCCCAACATTGTGACACGACTGCAACCAGGAAAGATGAGTTTAACATTTTTGATTTAGCCTTCCTTCCTATCCTTTCTAATAAGAGATGTGCACCTTCTACCATGTTACTGGTGTATTTTTAGTGCCTAAAGTGGGAGCTACATTTGTCGTGTGGAGGTTGTTTGGTTACAAGAGGTCAGATATGATAAAGGAGACGGTGGTTGGATAATACTGATGCGGTCGCGTATTGTTTTGCCAAGATGCAATCTGTGGTTATTTTGCCATGACTGGCAACTCGCCACCAAGTTGACGTGACTTTGTGATGCTAACCGGCCGCTAAGTGGTCTTGACGAGACGGCTTGCACGTTGCGACCGCGCAGTGGCCTAAATGTGCACACTGTTTGTTATTCATAGCCGCTTGTAAATGTCTACAAGCATTCACGCCAAATCGGAGACATTCACGGCAAAATAACGTTTGCGGGAGATTTGCCGGTTACTGCAAAATAACCATTGCCTAAACAATCACAAACTAACGCTACAACATAGTCTCTGTAGTAATGTTACTGTACTTTTTCTTATGGTAAAACGTTATGCCACTTTTCCACATTAAAATAGTTCTTAAATGTGTAAAAGACATGTCTGTATTTTTCTTTTCTTCTGCTCCCATGGCCAGTCGTTTCCATTCACTACATTAGCACATGGCTACCATGACCGAAATCACTGCCCCTTCAGAGAGAAGGGTATGGCCCAGGCGTGGCCTGGTACAGCTATTTACATAAAAGTGACACACCCCTAAAACAGGCTGTTTTGAACAGAGCATTTTTTGGCTGATTTAGGGACAGCAAAAATATTAGATCCAAAGTCAATTTTGACGAATGCATGTCACAGACATGTCTTTTACACATTTGAGAACTATTTTAGTATGTTGAAAAGTTATTTTATGTTGACCGCTAGATTGACTGATACATTTTATCACCATATTGTCCCAATCTGCAAGTTTACTTTCAGTAATTGTACACTTGAAAGTATATTATTTAAAGAGTCAAATAAACACCTACAAACTGCAGTTAAGGCCTCAAGTTTCCATCTTGGAATCAGTGACTACATTTGGTTTGGATAGTCACAACGGGCCTCATCTTTTCACAAAAGCGGCAAAGGTTCGTGTTCGCGCAGGGCCCGAATGTTGGTTTTTCGTAGGTCGGGGTTTGGTTGAAAAATGCTGTGAAGATGTTCTGCAGACGGTGTGGGAGGTGGTCAACGTTCGACAATACTCACAGCTGCTCAGTCAGATACGGGCTTTTTTGTGTATTTCTTTCTTTTGCAGTACATTATGCTGCTTAAGGTGAAGTTTGGCGAAAGCCAGAAATATGTTAAAGTCGCCCAGGCAGAAAATGGATACGAGGACTTAAGTATATTTCTACAAAAATGTGAGGATAACATTTTGAAGAGAGTTCTGTTTTAGCTAGCAAACTGAGTTTCAGTAATCCGTTTACAATGTTGACCCATCCACCAAGTTCTGTTTCTCTTGGCTTTAGTGAAATTATGTTGATTTATCCAAATCAAAATGTACAGTATTCACAATTTTTTTATTTGGCAAAAACACTGCTGACAGACACTGGTGTGTTCAGAATGATTCAGTAAAATAACATTTTGGAATATCTTAAGAGCTACAGAATTATTATTTTTTCAAAATCTCTTATTCTCTCAGTCACAGAAAAGTTATGGCTTCACCTGCACTCAGCTACACTTGACAGATGATTCAGGGCCAGAAGTGGATGCGGATGTGTTTGAGGAGCTTTTGCAAGCAGGGAACCGAGGGCCGGCCCTAGGTGATTTGGTAGATCGTAGCCCCCCCTACCCCAGACAACTACAAGTAATACAAATAAATAGCATAGGTACAGTGCAATACAACTGTTTAGTGCAATTTGTGCTGACATTATTACAAAATGTTTTCAAACTTTGTACAATATATTTGTGTAAGATACATATAAAAAGTAATAAAAAATAATGAGGTCAATGACGGACACGCATTTTGTTAACAATTGAAGGGAAACTTTAAAAAATTGACGAAAATTGACGCTTTTTTTATGTTTATTTTTATAGACAATTTTGATTGACTGACATGCATGCCTCTACCCTGGGCCCCTTTTTCCTCCTCCTCCTTTCGCCACTTTCCTAATGCAGTACCTGAGGGCTTGGACCTTTTCATTGTAAAGGTTTTTGATGTATAGACAACAACATAAGCGAGCCATCCATCTATCAATAGCGCTAACATTCTGAGATGATGCGCGACCCCTCCCCCTACTTTTCACTGTAAACAGCAGCAGCAGGTCAGATTCAGGGTGCCAGGTCATGATCTCATATTTATTTGGACTAGAAGTCATAAAAAACAAAACAATTATTATATAAAATATATATGTGGTATAATATAACATATATAAATTATGCAATGTAATAATGTAAAATAAATCAAATATATATGCTCTATAACATTTTGTAGCATTCTCGGTTAAAATAAAGGTGGTCTGTCCAACTGATGGTTCACAACTTTTATTAAACCTTCCTTTGTGTGAACACACTGTAAGAGCTACAATACAAATAAACAAAAATTGCCATTAATAACTTAAACGGTATGTTTTGTGTATCCTTTTACCGTATTTAACATATACTAGGGTGACCATATTCTAATTTCCAAAAAAATAGGACATTGTGGTAACAGTCGCAGTTACACAGTGTACTTCATCTCCTATAAATCACACCTCCTATTAGTCACACAGTGTAGTTTAGGGCGAGACGAATATCATCATCCACCACAACCTTTAATCCATATCGTTCAATAATCAAATCGTAGCACCCTGAATCGTAATTGAATCGAATCGTGGGGTGCTTTAGATGGCACACCCCTAATGTATATTGAGTTTGACTGGTTTAAATATTCACAAATACACACAAAATAGATCATTTTTTCCCCCTTTTTTTTTTTTAAACAGGGACTCATCTGTGTAGCTAGCTATCAAATGTATGTATGTATTCCTAATCAGTCAATCACTAATTTAATTTCAGACTTAACTATGGTTTTGATTTTATTGTATCTTCTAGATGGTTAGAGATGTTCTACATACCATGGCTGGGGGAGGAAAGATCTTGCAGGAATATGAGAGACTGAAAACATTGTTAGATGGTACATGGCGACAGATGTTGAACTAGTGGCCGACATGATTGAGGTTCATGGGTAAGCATTAAAATTCTTCTTTGTGGTTTTTGGGGTACTACACAGACTCTGATGGGATGTACTAAATATCCTTTCTATAAACAGTTAATGAGTGTGTTTTTTGGGAGGGTAAATTTGGCGATCTGTTAAACAAAACACACAAGTAAATCTCTAAATTACTTTAAAAAAGAGTTATCTGACTCATTTTCTTTTTCAAACGTTTAATTAATTGGTCGTTGAAGTATCCTAAAATATTGATTATAAACATCACCTTAAGAGATTTACTAATAATAACCAATATTTAGAGCTGATAAATGTTTTCTCTGTATTTTTACTAAAAGAGAAAATATTAATGTAAAAAAAGGTATAACGTTGTTGAAATGTCTTGATGTATAGTATGTTTATTGAACAGGTTCAATGAGGGTCATCATCATGTCTTAAAAAGTTAATTAAAAACTTAAACAAGAAAATAACTCCCTATTTTTTTCTACAGTAAATTAATTTTTCAAAAATGTAAAAATATCTTAAATCTTTTTCCCACTTTTCTTAGTTTTCATTTCAAACAAAAACAGAAGGTGCAGAGAGTTCCCAGGATCAGCAGCATCTCTTAGAAATATTTCCCTGAAGTAACACAGTTTTAAATTGATCTATTATCAGTCCTCTGATTTATAAAAAAATAATAATTATAAAAAAAAAAATGTGATGCAAAAATCTTCAAAATGCTGAATATTGGCGCGGATAATTGTCCCTTTCCCTTTCGCTTTCCCAGCAAGGGCCTTTTTTTGTTGTTATTTTGTTTTTATAGCGAAGCTTCGAAAAAGATAGACGGACATATTTTTTCGAGGCCTTGCCTCATAAAGTACTCGCCAAAAATGTCGTTCTGTCAACATTAGCCCGTCACGGGCGAAGGCTTCCATGTTTTAGGCCGTGCCTTTTTAAATAAATTTGTTTATTAATTAAAACGTTTTTTTATAGTAAAGCCTTGGAAAAAGTACACAGACATATTTTTTTTCTCGATGCTTCGCTCCATAAAGTACAAAAATAAGGAAGCACACTCGGCGAAAGATGATTGTGTACGACGATGTAACGACGATTTTCATTTTTAACCCAGCACCTCATTTGAAGAGAGAATTTGAAGTAGGCTTTGAGTGAGGTTGAAGTAGGCTTTGAGTGAGGGGCTTCGTTTTGCAGCGATGGAATATTAATAGGTCACAAAGGGTTATTCTAATTCAAAATTTTCAGATGCTAGCCATGTAAATTTCAGATATGTTTCAATTTAATAAACATTTAGAAAGTATATTTGTGTCAATTACTCAGAATACCACACAAACAAAACTGTTTCACTTAAACTTTATACTTAAACTCCATATAATCGCCCTATTTTTGCTATAAACCTTTCACCCAATAAATTTAATAAAATAACATTGATTTTTATTGATGAAAAATAAAGAACAGTTTTCAGATTTTGTGGTAACCTGAATGACAAAAAAAAAGTTAAGCACATCTAATGCCAAAATTTCTAGACAGAGTACTTTGTGCCTTCATAACGAGTTCCTTTCCGACTCAGTGACAGGCAACAATATTTTACAATGGATATACAATATGTGCAGGTGCTCCTTTTCTTCTCTCTCCAGCCTCTCAACAGCAAATAAAGGAACAGACATTATCAACAATATTACTTACATTACTATTATGCTTCAAAAATAGATTTAAAATTTTCAATGACAACAGTAAATGTGTGATCCTTGTATAGTCCATCTTGTATAGGTTACGCTCATGAGGATTGTGTTTAGCGGGTGAATGGGTGTCTCAGTCACTATCCTCACTCCCATGAGCATTGCCATTTCTCGTTTCACTGCTCAGATCATCTTGTCAGAATTGCCGGGGGGGGGGGGGGGGGGGGGGCTGAGCTTCCTATAGACCCTACACTCAACAAAGCATAATTTTCTTTGCTCCCCCCAGTTACTGTGCTGAGTAAGATACTTTTATGTTCAAATGAAATTTGGTTGTCATTTAACAACATGGTATTCTACAGTATTTGTGAAGCCCCCTAGGTGAGTCGAGTTATAGAAACAGCTCAGGAAACAGGGACAACTTCAATGAATGACTCAAAGGGTTTCGGAAAAGTTCGTCTTTATTGAACAAACACACAAGATAGGGGGTAGGTTGATACAAATAACTCATTATTTTGTCCACCATTTTAATTGTCTTCTTCAATAGTTTTGTTGATTTCAGAATATATATATTTTTTGTCTAACAAGTCCCAAGCAAAAACCAGGATTACTTTGATGCTATTTAAGGCAATAGTTGTGTTTCCATCCAATTATTTCAAATGTTATAAGCATATTTTTTGAAAATGCGCAACACGGACATGCGACTTATACCTGTTTCCATCCGTTCTTCTTTTGCAAATATTGAGAGGGGACTCCGCCGCTGTAGATGGCGGTATACATCATAGAAATGTGATCCACCAGTAATTTAAAAGAAGAAGAAGACCAGGAAGCGACTACGCCGTGCGATGACGTCGTATGAGTTTGCTTTTGTAATTCTTGATAAACCGTAGCGTTTCTTTGCTGTTTTCCATCTAAAATAGCATTAATATTCGCTTCGTTAATTAATTCCAAAAAGATTTCTGTTTTGTCCCTCCCCCCAAACATACCTTACTTTATCGTCCGACATTGCTTTGTGACTACAAACATGTGTGACGTAATATCTGGTCAAAATATGAGAAGTGTATCCGCTCTTGTCAGCTGTTTATTCGGAAATTAGCATTTTCCTTTTTTCGATCCGCTTCAAAATCTACCCCATCCAAGCGTAAAAACTTTTTTTTTGGGCGGTGGGGTGGGGGGGTGTGGTTGCGGGGGGTATTTTGGGCCGTTTTTTGAATTTATTGTGTTTCCATTCAGTTTTTGTTTCGCATTTCTTGAAAATTCAAATAAAAATGGGTGGATGGAAATCCACTTAATAACAATTGAGCTTGCTATGAAAACTGCTAAATAACTGTAGAGGATTATAAAAAGAATCAAATTTAATTGCTGATGCCTAAACTATTGTACTCTAGGACAATCTCTTCTACTTTGGCTGTAGGACTTTTTTCAATCTTCTGTCCTTCAGCAAAACAACAACAAAAGTTCAAATTTGCAACAGTTGTTAATGGGGTCAAGCAGTGAGTAAATATTTCCTTAAATTCCTTGTAATTTCCTGAATGAGTAATTCAATTTAATTTGAATGCAAAATTGGTTACAGAGGTGAATGTTTTGTGATGATCCTGGAACAGATTATGATGTCTTCAGGAAAGCAGTCTCAAGGGATAGTCTTGACAATTGGGAGGAGATCTCAGGGCATACTGATGGGAATAATGTTCCATCTGGCCTGGGAATGTTTTAAGATCCCCCAGGAAGCTGGTGAAGTTGGCTTGGGGTTTGGGACATCTGGGATGTTTTACATTGCATGCAGCCTGTGTGGCTTTTACCGGGATTCATTGCTGACAAGGTTAGGGTTGTTTTTCTCCCCATTCGAAGTCACTGTCTCTTCCACTGGATTTAGAGAGACCATTTACACTTTTGATGTTTGGTATGTAAAAATAAAACATCCTTGTTGGATTTGAGTGTTTAAAATACACACACGCTAAGCTACTTTTCTTTCTTGTCGATGAGACATTCACAGTCGGGTGATGTCGTTTTAAATGCGTTAGCTTGTTTGACGTGCTGCCTGCAACGTAGCCGCCGATCTCTGTGTAGCAATGTCGGCAAACAACTTCCACACAGGAGACCGCAGTGTATGGGTGTGACCTTCGAGCTCCAGCTTATTTGCTTTTGCCATAACGATACGTCTCCTCGTATGTGTCTCCCTCTTTTAACAGGTGGCGACACTAAATAATATCTTCTTCTTCTACTTTAATTTCCGGCAGACTAGGCATGGCATGTGCATTGCTGCCCCCGCCAGTCAATAACATCCGTGTGAAACCTTGCTTACTAGCTTTAGCTCCGCGGCGCATAAACGTAATGAGGGAAAAATACACAAGGGACGAACATGCCGTACCGTATTAATACACCCACGTGTACCGTTACACCCCTACTAATTATATTACATGGCAGGTGCTTGCATCTAGTGTCAATTGCCACTTAACTTCCACAGCTGTGGCCTGCAGGTGGTCGTCGCTGAGTCCCGTGATTCGGGCTCTCGTCGCTTGTTAGCGTCTGCTTTATTCTCGCAAGCTTTTACGAGCTTTTTGTTTTTTACTAGTTTCTTCCGCTAGCAGTTCTTGTTAGCCACTCCAGCCTGTGGCGCCGCCGACGAACTCCCGCTAGCCGCTGTTGTTAGCTGCTCTGGCTAAATCTGGCTTCACACCGAGATGCTCGTTCGCTCACGCCAAATAACAATTGGTGGTAGACTTGCGAAGTGTGGTCTCTCTGAACCACTGTAGTGTGCGTGCTTCGAAATGCATGCGCTTTGGCTGCATTCTATGATATAGTGACATCTAGTGGTCACTTGTTGCACAACGTCACTTTAAGGTCCTATGCCACATCCATCCATTCATCCATCCATTTTCTTAAACGTTTGTCCTCACAAGGGTCGCGGGGGGCGTTGGAGCCTATTCCAGCTGGCTTCGGGCAGTAGGCAAGGTACACCTTGAACTGGTTGCCAGCCAATCGCAGGGCACACAGAGACGAACAACCATCCACACTCACAATCACACCTATGGACAATTTGGAGTATACAATTAACCTGCCACGCATGTCTTTGGAAATGTGGGAGGAAACCGGAGTACCCGGAGAAAACCCACGCAAGCACGGGAGAACAAACTCCACCTAGGAAGGCCGAAGCCTGGACTCAATCTCACGTCCTCTGCACTGGGAGGTGGACGTGCTAACCAGTCAGCCACGTGGCGCCCTCCTATGCCACAATTTTATTTTATTTTATTTTATTTTATTTTATTTTATTTTATTTTATTTTATATGATCTGATGGATGTCCATTAATCAGGTTTGCAAGATAATTTTAGTTGGGAATGCACAGGATGCCCTTTTTCAAGCTATTTGTTCAAAAATGTCTGGCAACTTGACCTGGCCAATTTCTCAATAATATTCATTATCTAAATAAACTTTTCTCTGATTGTATCACTGTTCCCCTCAAATTACATATGGAAAACAGCTTTCATCTGATTTGCAGTGTCTTTAGCGACCATGTCGAGAATTCACGAAGCATTGAGCAACATGGTCCTGAATGGTGAACCTGTATAAGCTTTTGAGGCTGCACAATTGTACTTTATCACAATTATTCATACATAAAAATATGGGGGGGAGGGGTGCGCTAGTGAGTGCGTGGTCAATAGCCTGGTTTACATGGAGTAATTTATTTCGATTAGCATGAATCCGAACGGCCAAACGGAATGAAAATGCTCCATATAAACTCTGGAACTTGGAATGAAAAGGCTGCGTCCGGCATGCACATGCTCTGTCTTGACCCACTAAAATGGCCGCGTCTCCCCAGAGCTTGTCTGCGAGGGGAGAACTTGTTTTTAAGTACTTGAAACTTGTTTTTATCAAGAGGTTGCTTCAATAAAAGTGTTAACACTATTACAAGTACTGTGCTAAATGACGAATGAATTCCATCTTGATAAATCACGTGGTCGATGTCTGTGCGTCCCGCGGCTGCCGAGGGGCTGATTTGAATAAACGGGGGAACATATAACAGCAGATCGGAATGGATCACGTCACATGTAAACAGGTGACCAGATATCTTCATTCGGAATGATTTCCATCGGAATGACTAAAAAGTCTCCATGTAAACCTGGCTATTGATTGGGACCTTGTCGATCACGCTTTCTATCTCTGATTGGTTGTTCTTCCTCAGGTGGGTGGTTTCTTAAAAATCTAATATGATGATGCCATGAGGTTTTTTTTTACAGATCATTTTACTATACTAATCATGTACTACAGTTTATTCCTTTGGATCTAACAAATATGGCAAAAAAATATATACAGTATTGGTATACAGTATAACTGTGCAGCGTTGTGGACGTCATTCATTAATCATTTCTCCAATCATGGTTTGACAGGCTATAAAAACAAACATACATTGGACATGGTATACTGTATTTTCTGGTAAGTTAACCCTGTTTCATAATGTAAAATAATTAACACACTAAACACTTTTTACCATTTACAGGCCCTTTTGTGGAAGAAAATTAAATGGGTGGTGTTACCTATTTGCAATATGGCACACAGCTGCATGGATGTGATCACATAGCCTTTAATGCTAGTTTCAAACAAGTACATTGCTAGAATAGTTTAAGGACTTAAATATTTAGTTTAGAAAGTTAACAGAAAATTGGCATGGTTGACTGCTGTAATCGGCTGCTCCCTTTGACAGGTGCCTGGACATTAAGCTGGTTTCTTGAACATTATAGAGGAATGTGCAGCGTTGACACTGAGCTCAGTCATTCTTTAAGGTCTGCACCACAGTAGCATGAACAAAACTTTGTAGGTTTTCAACGGATCCAAAATAATCACTTGAATAATATAGTTAATGGCATAATTGTTTGTCTATGTGTGCTTTTAAACTGCAAGCACTAACATAATTTGAATGATCGTGATGCAAATGTAGATTCAAGCATATTTGTTAACTCATTCACTCCCAGCCATTTTCACTGAAGCAACCCCCTTTGCTCAAGGCTGTTTTACTGGATTTTGACTTATTTTGCAAGGCCCACAGAATATTGTGTTCTATTGCTATAAAAACATTGAACCTACCAAAAGAAAGGTTAGAGTCTCTTCTTTCATCAGGAAAAAAATACATTTCTATCTGTTTCCGTTTTGCAGCAATTAGCATTAGAATATAGCTAAGTTTCATCATTATTCACAAACCTGTTGAAAGAGCTTTTAGCAACATGGTCCTGGTTGATATCTTATACACCCATCTGCTGGCCGTTTTTGTAATAACTACCATTTATTCAAGCATTCTCTTCAGTTCAGAGGCTGCATTTAAAGCCTTCTGTATGCTCTAGCATAAAGAACAAACAAACGTATAAATACGTCTTTGGGAGCATATTAATATTTAAAAGAGAATGTATTTATATGTTTTTGGGAGCAAATGAATTAAGGATGTGCAAGTACATATACCAGGTCAGGCCAATACCAAGCCTTTCAAGGTATCAGTACTCGCAATGGTAGCAGATACCAGTATCGGCCACTCTCTTGTGGCCGTTTTACGATCAAGAACTAGAAAATAAAAGAATAGAAAATGTTGAGAAAAAATGACAAACTATTGCGATTATATAGGTCTTTCTTTAACCCATTAATGCCTAAAACACCTGGCAAAACATGCCTCTAAAACCTATGGGTGACTTTAGAATCACCCCCGAAAACCTGAAATTTTCCTGGAAATTCAACAATATTGTCAATGCCTACTAAATAATTGATATCTCAGCTCCTGAAGCAGATAGAAACATAATTCCAAAAACATTTCAGAGCTTACGCCTGAGGCGCTCACACAAACCTTAGTTTATTATGATAAACTGTCAATATATATATTTTTTACCTCAACAAACAACTGTGCCGCATCTGCGGGTATATTTACCTTCAACGCTGGAGCGCAGTTGTAATAACCTCGGGGAATCGAGTGGTAATTATTCGTCGTACATTCCGTTACAAAGCTAACTAAATTCATCGTTTCAAAAGGGAACTAATAATAATAATAATAATAATAATAAAAATGATTCAAGCCTTTTGCTTTTTCCCCCGCTTTCATTTTCAGTCTTAAGCATTATATTACCATTATCTATTCGTCATATTTATTTTATCTTGTTATGTTCACAAGTCTTCAAGACCTCAGAGATTGTATTTTGTGCATGTGCAAATGTGTGTTAAATATATTTGGATACTGGTTATTTGTATCTTTGAATTTTGAGGAAAGGAAAATTTCTTGAATCCTTGAAAATTAAACTTTAAATATAACTTAAAAGGACAAAGAGAAATTAAATTAGTAAGAAAGTAAAATAAAAATACTGTATTCTAAAATAATAGCTATTTAAAATATAACAACTGTTCCTGAGCGTGTTGGCCTCTCAGGGACAGTGTGGTGCCTTGTATGCATGGAGTACATACTTACAATTAGACAGAAGAAAGTTGCATTTGAGCTTTTTTTCATATAAAACTTGTGCCTTTGAGTAGCATTATCTTACCTGTATTTGCAGAGCGTTTGTGTAAATAGTCAATATTTGAAGGAATACCACTCACAAAGTCGATACTAGTTTACCGTTAGCATTTGAATGGGATCCTCCAATCACTTAAGCATTAGCGCTATCGATGTTTTATAAATGAATTGTATTTAAAAATATCAAGTGTGTAATTCTTCATGTTGTGTATTTTTGTTTTACAGTAAACTCCAACTGGGTGTCATTAAACAGGATGCTTAGAGATGGCACAATCACGTCTGTTTCGCGACTGCAATGCAAGCAACATCAGGCAACCACACATCATATTTTGATGATGTACGCGCCTTGTGACTGTTGGTCTCAGCTGAGGTTGCCAAATAGTGGCCTTTTCCCGCCTAATTAAGGCTCGTTTACGGTGCATCTACCCAGGTTTCTTCTTCTTGTCTATCAAGAGAAAACCTGGCACCATTAAACAAAAATTAACTGCGTTCAAAACCATTCATTGGCCCCAGAATGAGCTCATTCACAGAAACGTTCACGAAGCAAAAATACACTACGTTCAGTTCAGTGAAATGACCAACCAATTTACCCAACTTTGAGTGCACTGAACTTAGTTTATACATTGATTTTTCACTGGCTGAGAGAAAACACATGCAATGAATGTTTCTCATTGAGAATCTAGGATTAAGACTGGCAAACGCCAAAACAGAAAAGTGAACACAACTGCAAACCAAAAAACACAAACCGAAGAAAAAACGAAACACAACAGCAAATTTTAAAAATCACAAAAACAAAAAGGTAATCGCAAATACAAATCAAAAAACACAAACACAAAAAAACTAAACAAAAAAGTAATTGCAAACACAAATCAAATAACACAAATACAAAATACTAAACAAAAACAACAAAACGTAATCGCAAACAAAAATAAAAAAACACAAACCGAAAATATGAAACAGCGTGCGGGGGAGGACAGGGGGGATCCAAGGAATGTGATTGGACGAAAGTACCGCCCTACTAACAGCACAGTTAAGCACAAGTTACATGTACTTCAAATATTTAGAAATAATAGATATTTCAGTTTTATAATAGCGTTAGCGTTTAATTTAGTTAGATAGTTTGAGCGAAAACGAACGTCATCTGGCAAATGTACTAGAAATCCCAACACAGTATTGTATTTATAAGGTCAGTGAATTGGTAAAGCATCTGGCTTCCTAACCTATCTACCTTTTGCGAGTGGGTTCGAGCCTCCCTTCTGGCAAACAAATGTTCTCTTTTTATTTACCTTGCACAAAACTTATAAAACAACTCTTTGTTTTACGAATTGCTTACTGTACAAATATTACATAAAAATTTATAATAAAGCATATTAGGTGTCAAAAAGTTATTTTGCCAAAAGCGAGGCTCGAACCCACTCGCAAAAGGTACAGAAGTCAGAAAGCAGGATGCTTTACCACTACACTGAACTCTTGCTCTTCTGAGGACCTTATAAATGGGATACAATGTGAGGATTTCTAGTACATTTGCCAGAAGACGTTAGTTTTCTCTCCAACTATCTCATTAAATTAAACGTCTAATGCTACTAAAAAATTGTAATATCTATCATTTCTAAGTATTTTAAGCACATGTAAACTGTGCTGTTAGGGAGGTACTTTTCATCCAATCACAACTCAAGAGTTAAAGCTTAAGTTAAACTAATGTAGGGCTGCAACTATCGAATATTTCAGTATTCTGAGTATCCTACTGAAAATTCTATAGAATAATCGTGTATTCAAGTAAATTATATTTTTACTTAGTACATCTGACTTATAAGGAACAACCAATTGTTTTTCTTTTTTTCTTTTCTTTAAAAAAATATTTAATCAACAGTTTTTATTTCTTAAAGTCACACTGTGCATAGGAGCAAACTGTTTTGTTATCTAAAATGAAGGCAACTCAAGAGAAACTATATTAGATGTTGAAGACATGCATAGCAGGGTAATTGAACACTATAATTGTCCATAGGTGTGATTGTGAGTGTGGATGGTTGTTCAGCTGTGCTCTGCGATTGGCTGGCAACCAATTCTGGGTGTACCCCGCCTACTGCCCGAAAATAAAGGCCATCCTCAGTTTACTTTATATATATATATATATATATATATATATATATATATATATATATATATATATATATATATATATATATATATATATAAAGAGGCAAACCACCTCCCTCTGTTCCTAGCCTTTTAAAACTGATGGGCTCAGATTCCATTTATTGTCTGCTTTCATAAATAACAGCTGTAAGTAGGACAGTGAAAACAGGACAACTGTGTTATTGGCTGTGGTGAAAGATGGCATCCAAGCTGTTTACATTGTAGTCAGTCAGGCATAAACATACATACTCCCTCTCCCCTCATGATCCCCCATTTTTCTCTATATCTCCGAGCCTGTGGGCTGGTCCTCCCTCTTCAGCACACTCTGTGCCGTTTCCTAAATATGCTCTCAATGGCAGAGTAGGGGTCAAAGGTTAAATGTTTGACCTGGTTCTGTCAGGATCCACCATGAGTCACTCATGACAAAACATACATTTCTGCTTCATCTGTTGCATTTTCTGTACTTGCGTTCTGCGTTCACAACATTTGCTGTATAGGCTGAGTTTGTCATTTGGCAATACTATAATCTGTTCTATCAAAATTCAAATGCTTTATCAAGGGCAAAAAAATCTCCATGGTAAACACAGTTCTAGCCACTCAGAAGGCTGGAAAAGGAATAGCAAAAACCATGGTTGACCATTCTGAAACCTTGAAACTCAACTTTACATCTATCTGATCAACTGGATCTGGATTGGCCGATATTTTGCATTTTTATTACAAAATCGGTGATCGGGTGTAATGACTTAATTTGCCCGATCAATCAATGATGTCTTTGATCGGTGCCGCAAAATAAGACAAGTTATATCCAATGTTTATCAGTGTAATG
Source organism: Leptonotus elevatus (assembly GCF_054856555.1). Classification (NCBI taxonomy): domain Eukaryota; kingdom Metazoa; phylum Chordata; class Actinopteri; order Syngnathiformes; family Syngnathidae; genus Leptonotus; species Leptonotus elevatus. The sequence continues at coordinate 2,824,690 of NC_141250.1, read as the reverse complement.
TCTTAATTTGCCCGATCAATCAATGATGTCTTTGATCGGTGCCGCAAAATAAGACAAGTTATATTCAATGTTTATCAGTGTTTGTTGAAGAATGTTTTGGGGCTCCTTCCGACACCCCCTCCCCCCCACCAACCCCCGTGCATTTCATTTGCCGTGAATTACACGTGTTTTTTTTTTGTTGTTGCTATTCTTGTGCTGTGCAAGTCCCATTCCTCCGCAAATGGCGGCAGTCGACTGTAGAGTAAAGTAAATACAAAAAAGATTTAAATTGATCTGATCAATCGTTGATTGGTTATCGTTTTATTCAAACTGACTGATGTCTGATCGATGATTGGCCCCAAAAAATCCTGATTGTGTGAAGTCTACTTCAGACACATTGAAAAATACAGCATATGTGGATGTGCCCACTTGTGGACTCTATTTTTGTAGGAGTAAAAAGCGTAAAAACTGATGTACAAGCCTCATTGCACCAGTTTGGGAATTTGGTTCATCTCTCTGCGCCCATACATTCTGACGTACAGAGGGTTGATCCTTTTGACATGCTGAAATCATGTCAAATTATGGTCAAGCACGATTTTGGTGAATCTGATCAGGGAACAGGCAAATTCTGAGCTCTGCAGATGTGTGGTGGTCGGTAGATGTCTTCGTATTACAGTCATGAATATGACAACGTGCATCAAACCATCTAAACAACTGCATAAATTAATTGATAGAACACATTATTATCATCATCATCCTCCAAAGAAAGGCGTGAAAATATTTTTATATTTTCCAGAGTGGCGTCATCTTACCGCTGTGTGTTTTGAATTCACAAATGCACTGTGCAAACGTACGTTCGCATAGGAATAATACAGCGACGTAAAAAGGCTGCGTAGTGATCTGCCTATTTGCGTAAAGGACTTTTCTACTGGGAAACTGACTACGCATGCGCGAACACACATCGCTACGCGGACGGGGCTGGGAAAAGAACAGTAGCGGTGTGCCTTCAGGAGGATAATTTTTGCCTGCAGGCCAGACGAAGTAATGAGTAATTTTTAATTGAGGTATGAAAATCACCAAATGTTGTCACTTTTAAACCTACAGGTAGTGTAGGCTTTCTGAAATGAAATAAATAATTAAAATAAATAGAAAAAGCCAAACGGTTTCAACGTTCATTTCAGCCTGGGGTAGGCAGTGCCTACTTTGTCTATCCTGACCGCACCTCACTGCATTATACGCCTATGGATGTCTGCTTACAGTTCCCTACTTTGGGCACCTCATTCTCCCGCTGAACACAAGCAAAGGTCCGCAATGCTATCAGCACACCTCAAGCTTTTAAACAAAAAAGCCTTACTATACATAGTAATTAAAAAAAAAAAACGCCCTACTCTGCGTGGTTGTTAAATAAAACAACAAAAACCCGCCTTACTATACATAAACATTTCTTTTTTTTCTTTTTTTTTTAAAGACACCTTACGATACATGGTCATCTTTTTAAAAAACGCCTTAGTAAGGCATTTTTTGTTGTTGTTTTTTTATGACCATGTATATAAATGGTTGTTTTTTGTTTTATTTTATTTTTTAAAGAAAAAAAAACAACTGACTAATTTCTTCATTCAAGTGACTAGTTTTGTTTTGTTTAACTTTAGCAAGAATCCTTCTAAGTGAGCCAGAAAACAGGAAAATAAAATTACTAATTACATAGTCATTTAAAAAAAAAAACATTACTATACATGGTAATTTTAAACAAATAGGCCTTACTATACATGGCCATTAAAAAAATAATAATAAAAAAATCCCCGCCTAACTTTACATGGTTGCTTAAAAACAAAACTTACACAAACAATAACTTTATATTACTACAAAAACTTGTTTCACACACTCATTTTTTTGTTCTCAAGCTGCCATCCTGTATGTAAATGGTCATGGTAAATTGACTAAATTAACTTATATAGAAGGAATCGATGTGGGAAGAGAGGCTGAAGTTGACCTAGGAATTTGCTTAGTTTAGTATAGTGTTACAGGTGAAACGTAAACAGGCACGATCAGAGTTCAAGTTACCACAAAATACTCTCTTTGTATTGAAAGCAATTGTCGCCACACATCTAATTCTACTAATGGGTTATGCCGCAACCTCTTTGAGAGCACACACTTGGGACATGGCAATGTCCCGCTTCTGCATGTTATGGCTGACCTCCCAGCTCGGCTATTATGTCTCTCGATGCATTGTGAAAACGGCTTTAAAGTGCAAAGTTCCCCTTTGGCAGACGTGCACTGGCTCATCACTGACTTCAACTGGCTACACACACAGCCTTGACCTTGACAACCAAGCGGGCTGCCATCGCACCTCATTAACATTAACAACGGTCTGCCTGGTGTGAACTGCTGGTTGTGGGAACCTTCTGGACTTTTATGACTCCAATTGGCTATCAGGTTGTAACATGGAAAAAGGAAGTTGTATTATCTTCATTGCAAGGTTAATGATGGTCTGCATTCATAGAAATGTATCACAATATGCAGTGGATAACAGCACTCAGGCTAAAAGCTGCACTGTTAGATACAGTAAAAATTGTAAAAACAAGGAACAAAGTTACAACTTAATTTTTTTAATCTATTATGATTGTCCAGTAATGTGTTTTTTTAAAGGCTGGAATACAATGAACTGAGCATGTTTTCATTATTTAGACTGTCCACAGTTTTTAAGTACTCGGTGGTAGTGAAAAAGAATTACTGATTAGTATCAAAGAACGACATCTGAAAAACGACTATTTAAATAATTGACTTCCTCTGGATTTCCACTCCAATTTTCTTTACCAAAGATAATGAAATTCACATTCCAGTAACCTGGAATTGTGAATGCATATAAATTGGCTACAGGTGCACAGAAAGTAACTAGATCCAAGCAATGTACAGTTGCAGGTGGGATTTGAACCCACGACATTGCACTTTACCAACTGTGCCACTCACTTACCACTGAGCAGTATCAGAGAGCTGGTATTGATGATCAGTTGTATATATGGAAGGGTGTGGAAAGTAGGACTACTTTCAGCATTCTCCCAATTATTTAATATCTCATTCAAATAACTGCAAAAAAGAGAAAAGCATTGCCACACAAGACAGCCTGAAGCTTCTTCCTGCATGTCAATTACTGTAGGTGTGTTTTTCTGTTGTTGCAATTACACTAATTGGGGAATTTAAAAATCTTGAAAACAGCTGCAGTCGACGTAACTGCATGAACATCTAATGAGAGCGGTACACTGATGATTAGATGAGAATCTTTGCCAGGAATCTCAAACAGTTCCATCAAATAGAGCAAAATCACGAAAACATTATAGCAATAGGAAATGGTCCAGAGATACAATCTGCGGCTTTACTGTCGAGATGACAGAAACAGGAAAGCGTTACGGTATGGCAGTTTTTCACATGGGTTCGTATTAACTAGAACGAAACTATAGAAAGAAAAAAAAGATGCGGAACATAAGAGGAAGAAAGGTGAAAAATAGTAGATGGAAATTGGAACGCAGAAAAAGGGAAAAGGAAGAATGACCAAATGTGGTAAGAACAAATAAGTGAAAGTCATATGAAGGAAAGGATCTTTGAAGTGTGATGACAAGGAAGGAAGAGAGGTAAAGAAAGAATAAAACAATAAAAAAACAAATGGCGCAAAAAGGAAAGAGGAAAGTATATCTGCAAGCCAGTGGAAGAGAAAAAGGTGGTGACAAAAGAAAACACTATAAGTGAGAAAATTGAGGTTGAGCACACTTTCAGGACGCTGAAAAATGTGCTTGTTGCAGCTTGCACAAATGGCTGCTGCTAAACCGTGAACTATTTATGGCTTAGCATCATTCTCATATGCCAAAGAATTTCTCTTGAGCAAAAGTGTGATTCAAGGAAACACACAGAGCTCCCCTGAGCTTAAGAATCATCTCTTGTGTTACAACAAGTTTATGTCATCATATAAATAAAAATATGCAACTAAGAAACAACAATGAACACACAGCACAGTAGTAAGTTGAAATTAACCTGCCTGCTTGAGGAAATTTTTACGGGTGTTTAAAAGAAGACGAGCGAATTGGAGGTCTGTTGTAAGGAGCTCCTGAACTACCCCCAGGGGATCGTGGCAGGGCATTGCTAGGCATAAAGCTCTACTGGGGCACAGGCTCCCTACTACAGTGGTCTGCAACCACAGATTTGGGGCCGGTACCGGCGACCACTCTGTTCTGGGCTGCAGAGATATATTTTTTAGAAATACAGTATGCCCCAACTGTACATTATCAACATGGCAGGAATGTTACGGAGGGTTACCAATCCACAAGATACCAGTCTGACCATAAACCGGTCTATGGTGGAAAAAAAGGTTTGGGACCACTGCCCTACTATATTCGCCTCCTCACAAATACAAACACAGCCGAACCCTACTGCTCCACTCTTACCAAAAATACAGCTTGAGATTTTAATGAATGTACAAATATAGATTTATTATTATGGATTTCAACACTGCGATTGGCTGGCGACCAGTTCAAGGCCCATTGACTACTGGGATAGGCTCCAGCATGCCCGCAACCCTCATGAGGATAAGCGGTTTGGAAAATGGGTGGTGTACGGATGGATTTCTACAACTATGGATGCTTTGAACACTACAAACAAAAGCATAGCAATACCGTTTTTGTGTCACATTACCAAACCTCAAATTGAATTGTGCACTTCATGTTCCGCACCCAGGCGAAAGCTGTGTGCGTGGGTACAGTCCAGTGGTGATACTAACTTGGATTGCACCAAACTTAAAGTGCTACTTTGATGTGAAGAGAGTTGCTGTCCAAAAAACATTATAGCACCTTGAAGGAAAGAGAAATGAACAACTATATTTTTTCAACTGACTTTAACCCATTAAAGCCAAACACGTTTCTATCGTTAGAGCCGGGAGCGCTCCAGCGCACTTCTTACTTTTAAGCCTGGAGAGCGGATACATCATTTTGTTTAGTTTTGACCAATTCTTGGTCTCTCGATGAAATGCATCAGAATATACACGAGAGGGTGACGTGGCCTCGTAGCATGTCCTGGAATTGTATTCGAGCATTTACGGCTGATGCAGATTTGTAGGAGTTATGAAATAAATGGTGCGATTGAAGACGGCGCGGGAGGAATTCTAATCAGTGTAACGAGTCGACAGTGGCATACTGTTAAGAAATATGTTTGTAGACAATGAGGGTGTTAAAAATTTAGACGGCTTTGTAACGGAATGGACGACGAAAAATTACTACTCGATCCCCCGAGGTTATTACAAATGCGCTCCAGTGTTGAAGGTAAGGTGCAGATGCAACACAGTTGTTTGTTGATTTTGTTTCTATCCCTATCACAAATTAGTACCAGTTCGGACAGACCAAGATGACAGAAAAATTAAGGTTGGTATCAATTTTAGCATTTGACAGCAAATGCATTAGGAGAAATGATGACTGATTTCTAGAAGCATGACTAATGGAACATAACTGTGCTGTGTAAATCAATTCACACATACTGTACGTAATGTTTTTGTCTCATCTCTGCTGGTCTGCTGTTTAATGTTAGCTAAGGGGTTGCTTTCAGCAGAGAAAAAGGGGATCGTCGAAAAAGAAAGTTTGAACTGATTTGCTAGTTAATCTGGCAGAGGTGGGCGCATCATTGAATTTTGAACGTCCATCAATCGCAATCGTCAACAGTCGGAACACCCTTCCGTCATCGTCAAGCCGAACCGCATTGTAATCATCAATCCGTCATTCGTCATTCCTCAGCAAAATGAGCGTCCGTCATTCGAAGTAGTCATTCGTCAATGCTCCGTATTCGTCAATTGTCAATCCGTCAGCAAAATGACACCTTCATCATTGTTGGGTTGACGAATTTATTGATGGATTGACAATTACATTGATAGACGAAAACACCCATCCAGCAATGCTTATTTAGCCAATTTTACGAAGTTTCCCGTCAATCGGCAATTGTCAATAAAATGGCCGTCATTAACTGATTGAGGGACCTTCCATCAATATTAAAGGAATGCCCACCTCTGCAATCTGGTGACTGGTGGTTGTGTTCCTACATTGGCTAATGCTAAATGCTATCTTGGTTGACAGTTCAACAGTTGTGAACAAACCTATGCACTCACCATTATTCAACCTTTTTTGCTCAGTCCCGGCAGCTATTAGAAGCTGCCTGTGTACCTTGCAGTCAGTCCTACAGTAAACCATGCAAACACACTGCCAGAAACACTGAGCTTGCATTTGGTCTGATCACAGCATTAGGCTAGTAATACTTCTGTTATGTTATGACGAAAACATGGACGCCTGTTAGTAATTAGATGTGGATGATAATGGGAACGTGACCGTAATAGGTAGGAATTTGAATTAAAGATGACAAACTGAAAAGTTGAAAATTACAAGAAAATTAAAGGATTTTATGAGCATAAAACCAATTGCTATAAAAATTAAAGAAAGATCTTGTTAAGTCCACAGCCTTATTTTTTTCCCCTTGAGCAACTCATAGTACATTTTAAAGGTGTGTGTTTATGTGTGCAGTGTCAAAGGTCAGATCCAATGTACGCATTCTCACCTTTACGATGGTCAGCGTTTTTGACTGATCTTTACAAGGGATTATTTGTATTGTCAGAGCAAGTGCCCTTCCTAAGATAGCCAGTCCAAGAGGCTTGATGTTGCCTGGATCAAAGGTCATATCAGTTTCTGCTTTTCCTCAGCCATAACTAGCTGGAAAAGATGGATAACTTAATCAGTTAATCTGAACTGATTTTTGTCACTCCCTGTCAGCAATCAATTTGTTTTGTGTGCTTATGATTTAATCATCAACTGCCAAACTGTTTTTTTGTGGTTAATAAAAAAATAGAACTATAAAAAAAAATCTATGCAACAATAAAATTATAAAACAAGGTAAAGAAATGCAGATACAAGTTGTCTTAAATAGAAAAAGATTCCTAGGGCATAAAAAGTGCATAGACTTTCATCTTCAAGCATGTGGCTTTTTAGTTTACAACTTGTTTCACAACTCCACCTGTAAAAGTGTGGAGTTCAATTCCATCCACCCATCCATTCTCTATTCCACTTATCCTCAAGACGCATAAAAGATGAGTAAAAATAAATTTTTACTGAATCGAACTCATGGCTAAATCCTAACCTGTCAACTCTTGCGATCATGTACTTTTGTCACGTTTTGGTTCTATGTGGTTGTGTTTTTTTTTTTGGGGTGTTCATGTTCCTTTTTGTCTGTGTTCAGTGTTTTGTTTTATGTTCCTTGTCTTTCCCTCGTCTCGTTATGTGTAACCACGTCCGCTTGCGTGTCTTCTCTTCCCCTGTGTGTCAAACTATCAGTGCCCTCAGCCGCTTGTGTCTTCCCCAGGTGCGTATTTTCAAGTAATTAGCAGGGGTGTATTTAGGCCCCGTCCAGACAAAAGCAAAGCCGGCTTCATTCCTCGTACACATAGAAGCATTTCAAGACTTGCGTGTGTCCAAAAGAAGACGCCGAGGACGTTTAACGGCTGTAATGTTTATGCCAAGTCTGGAGTGGCGCTGTAGCGCAGCCACAGGGAGTTAACGGAAAGCGTCGAAGAAAAATCAGCAAAGAAGACGAAAACAATTTTTTCTAACTTTATTGCAATCTACAGAACAAACACAGCTTTGCATGTATCAAAACAACATGAAAAAGACGAACACAAGAGAAGTGACAATGGCGGGTGATAAGTACAACACCGCTTGTTGAACGTGGGAATAAAGAAGCAAAATATTTTGCTGCAAAAGCATAAGCAAGCTAAGGAAGCTACGCAAAACGACTACGACATGGCTATTCACCATTGTTGTTGACAGACTGATGGTTCGCGCGCGAATTCGTGCATACGTCATCGATCTGCGACAATGCGTCGGCATCGAGCTGCGACCATTACGTCATCACTGGAGGAGTATCCTCCATTTGGTGTCCAGACGGACGCGTACGGGGCGCGTTTTGAAATCTTTCCCCTCTGGAGCCCGGTTTCAAAAGTGATCGGTTTCAAGCTCCGAAATCGCGCTGTCGTGTGGACAAAAGGCCTAAACAATAAGAAACTTGTGAGGATGAAACTGTCTTTCGTGTGGACGGGGCCTTAGTTTGTGGGGTTTATCCACTCAGTGTGGGTGCATTGTCTATGTTATGTGTGGACGTTCGTGTGTCTTCGTCAAAGCAAAGTCGTCTTTGTCATAGCCAGACTGTCTTCATCACAACCAAGCCATAGCCACTCCACAGCAAGTCCTGTCCAGTCATGGCGAAACTTTTGTTTTGATAAGCTAAGCACGTTCTGAGTTGTTGTGTTCTGGCGTGGTTACGGCCGACAGTTACTTGCAAATCGTCATTAAAGAGTTGTTGTTTGTTCGCTGCTTCGCCTTATTAGTTCACCAACGCTACAATACATGTACATTAAAAGGGGGTGCGGCGGCGGCACTTAAATGACGGTGAGTAATGACGAGCAATAATCATTTTGTCGTCCTAATTTTCATTCATGAAATCGGACACGTGGCCACATACAGACCTATTTGGCCTCAAAATATAGGACAACTCAAATTCATCAGCCGCTGCCGCACACTTGCGTGTGCATTCAGTTTACAAAATGCACGACACTACGGCAGCCGTAAAGTCATAACTCACAACGGTAAAGTGTTGTTTTAAAACTAAGATCAAGCAGATTAAACATGTTAGACACTCGTCTCAAGGTCTCATGAGACAAAAAATTCACCAAAATTAAGTGCACTTATGGCGCCAGGCTTTAGTTACAGCAGTGACGTTCCTGCTCCCCGCCCCCTTCCCTCCTTACGCTGTTTCAATGCGCATTTAAATTGCAGTTTCTCAGGATTACGATTGCGTTTTAATCTCAAATGCAATTAATCGTTCAGCCCTAATTTTAACCCCCTGATTTTTGCACCTGGGTCTTATTACCCGCCTTACCTGGATATCAAAAGGTCCAACTCCAACTGACACAGAACAATCAAGTAGAAAAAGAAATACGGATTCTCAATTTGAAGGGTTTAAAAAAAAGACTTATACTATTATTTTACTACAGCTAATAGTTATTTTATATTACATTATGCCCATTTACAGGGGCTTCAAAAGTAATTATTGGAAATTTTACATAATTGAATGAACTGAATGAATGAATAAATCTGTGCATTCAGCCACACTGCTTATCCTGCTCATTGTTTGGGGAACCTGGTACCTATTGCAGCCGGCTTTGGGTGAAAGAAACCCTGGGTTGGATGCAACTCAATCACAGGGCGCATCAAGAGACAGCAGACCTTTCACACCCACATTCACACCGCCACCAAGTGGAGATGAACCCATGCTGCTTGTATGGAAGTCAGGCAAAAGAACTGTTATACCATCGGTGACTGTAAACAGAGAGATTTTAATGAATGTCATTTGTTTGCGATTGGCTGGAGATCAGTGATTACCCCTCCTCTCGTCCAAACTCAGCTGAGATAGACACCAGCTCTGGTGTGACACTGAGAAAAGTGCTTCATATAATGGACAGATGGATGGAAAATAACTTATAATCATAAGTGCATGAAATCCATAGCATGTGGACATCAGCATATTCTGAGTCTGCTGGCTTGACTTTTGTTTTCAGTAGGGGTGTCAGGCGATTACAATTTTTTATTGTAATTAATCGCATGACTTCAATAGTTAACTCATGATTAATCGCAAATTTTATGTCTGTTCTAAATGTACAATACAATGTAAAATAAAATATTTTTTCTAAGTTTTCATACTCTTGTTCACATAAAAGGGGGAAAAATGTTAAACTAATAGAAATATGGCTGCATCTTTTAGTCATTGACAAATTCATAAAATTTAGTAAAACTAAAAAGATGCACTATGCTATAAAAAAGTGTGATGATTTGTGTTGAGGTCAGCTTTCTGCCACTAGATGGCATAATTGCATTTGTAAGACGGTGAGAGCTCAGTGCATTTTTCTTTTCATATTAACATGAAATAAGGTGTGAAATTCTGCACATTTTTAAAATTGTAAAATGCAACTTGACCCCAGTCTCCACAAATTTATGCATCATTATTACATTTATTACTGCAAAATTTGGACATAGACGTGTCTGTTATGTGACTGGAATACCCCCAGTACAGGCTTTACAAGTAAAAGGCGGTCATTAATCGCATGTTAAAAATTTTGTGGCGTTAAAAGAACTTTAAATTAACTCAAAACACACTAATTTTGATACCCCCAGTTTTCAGTAAGCGTTCTATGGTTATGGTCAGGCCACTGCTTTGGCCATTGAAGAATATCTAACTGATTTGCTTTCAAAAGTCCTGAGTTGTTTTTTAAGTGACTCACCAGCCCGTATCCCATTGAGGGCTGAAGGTCTGCAAGGATTTGTGAAGGTAGCAATTCAGGGTTCGTTCAAGGTTTCAAAAGTTTAACAGACATTCGCCAACAGTGTTAATGTTTTTTTCTTAGCAAAAACAATTGGTAACCTTGAACGAAACACTGACAAGAAATCAATATCCGTCGTACAGTGGCAGATTCATATTTGTGGATGCAGGGTGGGGGGTTGGTGGCTGGTAATACCCCGGCTGACATCAGCGATTCCTTGTTCATCGACGGGATGGGAGTGTGCACGGCGGCCGCTCACATACGACGATTATTATTCATGGACGGAGATGGGAATGGCCTGGAAATGGACAGGACATTCGATAAACTCCTGAAATTCTCGATGGCCACAATGCCCCTGGCCATGAAAACAATCTGATGTTTGCTGTCAAGTGCAGTGAGGAATGCTTCAATGCAACCCAACAGCCACTGAACAGGTGCAAGCTACAACATAGATGGGCTGACTCTTCAGGTTACAACTCAGATAAAAATTATCGTCAAACAGAAGAGGAGTTTAGTACACCACCTATCTCCTATGTACATACAATGCCATCCTTTTGTCCTTCCAAAGGGACTCAATAATTTACAATCTAACAAATAACCAGCACAACCATATTCAGCCAACTTCAGGTGTCCCCAAAACCAATTTTACCACTGAATGGAATATCAACGTGCGTGGGAGATTCATGCAGAGCTTTGCTGATTAGCTGATCGTTTGAAACACCTTTGTTGCTTGTGGGAGACATGGAAAACAGGCTGGATAGGGGTACTTTGAGGACCTGCGGTTGAGAAACACTGACAATGTACCCACACTGACTGAACAAACCCCACAACTAATGCTGCATTCGAGGATGGTCGGAAGTCGGGCTTCAAAATTCAAACCGAGTTCAAACCAAGAAGTGTGTACTGGAACGCCCCCTTGAACTCGGAAACTTAACTTGCAAAGTTGGAAGAAAAAAAAAGGACCCCGACTTCACTGAAGGACTCCAAGTGACGTCACTCTACAATAGCGACCCCTTTGGAAACACAGACCGTGAATGGTAAAACACAATATACTCGAGTAAAAAACTAGATAGCTTTCTTCATTCATAAATATTCAATATAACTTCACGTAACAACATTCGTAACAGTATGCCGCTATCTCCCTGCATGAAATTATACGGTAAACTACTCAACTGTATGGAATGCTTATGAAATAAGATAAAAACAAGAAATAAAGCAAAATTTAGAAAAGGCAAGTTTGCTGGAGGTCAAAATGAGTTTTGAGGAGCAAAAAAAAAAAAAAAATGTTATCACTAGCCGCCATTTTGGTTGTTTACTTTCGCCTCGAACGCTTTTAGGTCGGAACTGGGGAAAAAACAACTCTGATATATCCGACTTCTGACCATCCTCGAATGCAGCATAAATACACCTCTCCTGATTATTTGGCAAAACACACCTGGGGAACACATAAGCAACTGAGGGCACCAACACACAGGGGAAGGGAAGACACACAGGCGGACGTGGTTACACATAACGAGATGAAGGGAAAGACAAGGAACACAACACAAAACAAAACACTGAACACACAGACAAAAAGGAAAATGAACACCCAAAATCAAACAAAAACCCAACCCCACAGAACTGAAACGTGACAGACACAGCATTAGGAATTCAGTATCTTGCTCAAGGAGACTTTGACATGGTCACAAACAGGATCGAACACACAACCACTGGGATACTAGGCGACCACTCTACCACTGAGTCACGGCACTGCTGTTTTTAGTAATTTTATGTTGTTCTAAAAATAACACAAATGCAAATGGAACGCGGCAACACTTTGCCCGTATGAGTTCCGAGCGTGTTATATCTACCTGTTTTGCATATATATTGTTCCCAGAATGCATTGTGTGGCGCAGTCAATGAAGTTATAGGACGTTAATCCATGTCATAAGGTGCGTTTCCATTACAGTTTTGGTTCCCAGAATGCATTGTGTGGCGCAGTCAATGAAGTTATAGGACGTTAATCCATGTCATAAGGTGCGTTTCCATTACAGTTTTTGTTCCCAGAATGCATTGTGTGGCGCAGTTAATGAAGTTATAGGACGTTAATCCGTGTCATAAGGTGCGTTTCCATTACAGTTTTTCACAAAAATAAATGCGATATTGTACTTTTTTATTGTACTATTTCGATAAAGTACCATTTTGACTTGCCAGTGTTTCCTTTGAAAAGCGTTTCGCTTCTGAAGCGCAATTCTCGTAATATCGGGATCTCGCAGTTCCATGGGAGGTGCTCATGATGTTTACAGAAGACAGACGCCCGGAGTTATTAATAGTACTTTAAAAACATTTCCCTCCCCTCATTGTGCGGGTTAGGGCATTTGGTGTTGGTGTTTTGTGTGCGCGCTCTTATAACTCGTGTTATGGTGCGGATGGATGGATTTGAACGAGGGTATGCGGCGTATGCTGCTCGATTGCTCGTTGCCCGGGGTAACGGCCATTTCTCTTGCAACGATATGGGACGTGCATTGAACGGCGGCATATTGGCTCCTTAGCTGAATCGCTTTGTGCTTAAAAAGACTTGTTATCCCATCCGGAGGCAGTTCCAACACGAAAGCGAGTGGCCCCGTACTTCCTACTTCCTTTCCTCCGTGCTGGGCGGGGGACATATGACTACAGGAAATGCGCAAAAAGTGTTTCTATTACACTTTTGCGAAATACTCCTATTTCGACACGTCTCAAAAACCACCTCATGAGAGCGTAAAAACTTTTTTGCGATATTTGAGAGTTATTTTTTTCGAAACTCACGTGTTGTCATTAACAGCTTGCTTATGCGCAACTTGCCTTTTGCGCAAAACTGAGTGTAATGGAAACAACTATAGTGTCTGTGTTACCAATAGATGAATGTGTGTCGTATTCAGTAAGTTTTTTTATTTTTGTTGGTCTCTGTTTTTATTTTTTTCAACAAACCTTTAGGTTGTGTGTAAAATAATGACATCCAGGTCAATTCCGTGTACATACAAGTTGCATTGCTCATCTGAGAATTGCTTGTGAAATTACGAATTTATATGTTTTGATTTTTGCCTTCTGGTTAATTGGTCCGACATTACTCTCTCTCTCTCTCTCTCTTTCTCTCTCCCTCCCTCCCTCCCTCCGTCCCTCCCTCTCTCTCTCTCTCTCTCTCTCTCTCTCTCTCTCTGTCTTTGCTTTTTATTTTTATTTTTTTACTTTACCTTTACAAGATCATCTCGCGGGCCGGATTAAATCCCATTGCACGCCTGATCTGGCCCGTGGGCCGTACGTTTGTCACCCCTGATCTAAGACATAACATTATTTGTAGTTATTTTCAATAAAAAAAATTATAAAATATTTTTCATAAAAAAAAAAAAAATACTAATAATTTCTCAGTAATTTCCAAATGTTTTTTTCTCTCTTTTTTTTAAAGTTGCATTTTACAGTACATTACCTTAAATAACAGACAATTATTTGTGAAATTAAGATTAATTTGTGAACATATTTTAACAATCAATATGTGTATTTCTAATGCATTTCTCAGTAAAAGAACAGAAACATTGTGTTTTCACAGTTAGTGATTTCATGTTATTTTACATGCATATAAGATCAGTCTATTTTTGAAAATAAAATTAGAGTTTAAAAAGAAAGGATAAATCTGTAAAATAAAAAAAATAAAAATCTGAAATTCAGTTATTCTAGGATTATTTTTTTTTTTACACTGTACCCAAACTATATGGGCACCCTGTAGAACTATGATTTTCCTTTATTATTCAGTTATTTTTCAATGTACTTACAAACTGATCTTGCAAGTGTAATCACAAAGCCTGTTTTTGGTTTCATAAATGAATATCTTGCCTGTGTCAATGTGACAGTGTCTTTTATGAGCTCTTGACGTGTCCACACCCTGGTTTGTGTAGCCAGGTAGTAATAGTTGTGCCCATTGTTGGACTATGTAGGGAGGAGCGGTCCTGTACTATTGAGAGGGGAAGCCTGCTGCTTGCCCTGTGCTATGTTTGAATAGGCGGCTAAGATGTTCCCACCCACCCCAGTGACCTTCAGTGTGGGAAAGGTGATGTTGGAAGCACCTGCAGCAGCTTGAAAATGGTAGACACAAGATTGCGTGCTAACTTTGGACGGCGCAGCCATCATGAGGTGACACTCCACACTGATGGGTACAGTAGGAGTGTCACAATCCCATGCGGTTAATGGCTCCTATCAGAGATCAAACAGATCAAATTCACATGTGCAGCCAGTACCATTGTTACTGTATGCCATATTGCAGATATGTTATACAACTAAGGGTAGTAGAAAATGATGCTTTGTACAGTAAAATATGTAATGCATTCACACAATCATAACAGTGCAGCAACAAATTACAGCGCCAAATGAGACATGTCTCTCGAGATTCTGGAAACTATACATACAAATCTGATTAGATGCTACAACCTTTGGACCTGGAAATGTTGACAATCAACAGCTTTTGTACTTCAAAAAGACTAGCCAGTTTATTTCAGCATCACATTCACTATGAACATATGTAACATATCAAGACTAGTGCTGTCACTATCGAATATTTTTAGAATTGATTAATCTATTGATTATTCAATCGATTAATCGACTAACCAGATTCATTTTAATTTTGCATTAAAGTGTATAACAAAAGCATTTTCCCCCTAATTACTTTATTTAGATTTTGATTATTTTGTTAACTCATTAATTCCAGCCATTTTCGCTGAATCAACCACCTTCGCTCCCGACTGTTTTACTAGATTTTGTCCACAGAATATTCTGTTATATTGCTACAAAAACATGGAACCTACCAAAAGAAAGATTAGTCTTTTCTTTAATCAAGAAAAAAAGTATCATTGTATCTGTTTCCATTTTGCAGCAATTTGCATTAGAATATAGCTAAGTTTCATCATTAATCACGAACCTGTTTAAAACACTGGCAAAAAGAGCTTGTTGCAACATGGCCCTGGCTGATCTCTTATACTCTGCGGCCACCTGCTGGCCGTTTTTTGTAATAACTACCATTGCTTTAAGCCACCTCTTCAGGTCAGCGACTGCAACAAAGCCTTCGGTATGCTCGAGCACAACCCCCCACCCCCCCAAAAAAGTATTTGTTTTTGGGACCATGGCAATATTTAAAATATAACTTTTTTATAAGTTTTTGGGAGCAAATGAGTTAACAGTGATTGGTGTTTATTTCGTACTTCGTATTGTGATAATAAAAAAAAAAAAGGTGTGGGGTGATGTTGTACTTGGTCATTGTTTTCCAAATTAAAAACAGATGCTTGCAAATTAAACACAGAAGATAATCCTTTCATGAAGGACTACAGAAATGACTGTTTATGCTGAAATCAGAGGATTTGGACCATTTCAAATTTAAAAAAATGGCTCCAAACGATTACTCGATTATTAACTCATTCACTCCCAGCCATTTTCACTGAATCAACCCCTTTCGCTCCCGGCTGTTTTACTGGATTTTGACAAATTTTGCAATTCCCACAGAATTTTGTGTTCTGTTGCTATAAAAACATGGAACCTACCAAAAGAAAAATTTGAGTCTCTTCTTTTATCAGTAAAAAAAGCATATTTGTATGTTTCCGTTTTGCAGCAATTGGCATTAGAATATAGCAAAGTTTCATCATTATGCACAAATCTATTGAAAACAGTGGGGAAAAGAGCGTTTTTGCAACATGGCCCTGGTTGATCTCTTATACTCTGCTGTCACCTGCTGGCCGTTTTTTGTAATAAGTATCATTGCTTTAAGCCACCTATTCAGGTCAGAGGCTGCATCAAAGCCTTCTGTATGCTCGAGCATAAAAAACATAAATACGTTTTTAGGACCATGGCAATATTTAAAATAGAAAGTTTTTATACATTTTTGGAGCAAATTAGTTAATATAGTTGTCGATTAATTTGATAATCCATTCAAGACCAATGCAATTCAGGTCAGCAACAGTATGAAATCATTAAAAGTAAGTGCATCATGGGTTGGTGTTGTGCCCGCCCCGCTCCGGTGGACCTCCTGGCACCCCGGGCGAGCCCCAGTATCCGGGGGGCGAGCCCTATCGCATAGGATAGTGCTGGTCCCATATGCCCGCCGGGGTCCCGGTGGGGTGGGTGGGGGTTTGGTGGGCGGGTGCGCCTCCTGCCCCCGCCTGGTTGGGGGGGGGGGGGGGCCCGCTGGTCGCTCCTCTTAACTCACTGCACTAGTTTTGCCTCAATACACTTTGTTTATAGACATATAGGGCACATAACACACTTAGGGGGGGTGGGGTAGGGTGGAGACACCGTCTTCGCCCTACAACTCCCCTCCACAACTGGGGGGGGGGGGGGGTGCCGTCGGTTGGGGCAGACCGCAGTATAGAGCAGTGTTGCGATCCCCTGTCTGTGTCCCCGCCGCGCCACCGCCCCCCCCCCCCCCCTATTTTTTTTTTTTTTTTTTAATGCACCACATACACTCACTGACATGACTGGGAGGCAGGTGGATCGGAGCGTGGGGATATCATTTCCCTCTGCTCCGGCTCACCTTCTCCCACTTTTAATGCACCACACACACACACACTTGTATATACACTGGGTGGGGTCACATTCAAGGTGTAGGGGTAGAGTTCGCCAGTCTGCAAGCTGGCGAACTCAGTAACAGGGTTAGCTTTCACTAAAAACGCTTGAGTGGCGACCGGGGCCTTTCCCCGCTGGGCCTGGGGTTCGGGGGTGCCACCCGTCCCCCGGTGCCCCCATCTCCCCTTCTGCCCCCGGTGTTCCGTCCCTCCACGCGGCGGGAGGTGGGGTGGGCGCGGGGGCCCTCTCCGCTCCGCTGTCCGGCCCCCTCTTCGGCACCGATGCCTGGGTACGGGGGCTGGCGGTTGGTGGGGTGGGGTGAGTGGATGGGGGGGGGGAGTGGATGCGGGTGGGGGGGGGGTTCGTAGGGGGAGCGGGGGCTGTGGACCGGTGGGGTGCCTGGCGGGCCTGCAGTGCCCCGTCCTGCTGCGTTGGGTTGGGGCGTGGACCGTGTTGGGGTGGGGGGCGCTCCTGCTCCTGGGTTTGCTCCGGGGGTTGTCCCTTGGCGCTGCCGTGGCCTGGGGGGCCCTGAGGTGTTGCTCTGTCCTGGTAGAGGTCAACGGCTCCCCTCTTTGGTGGAGATTTTCATGCATGCCAGATCCACCACACCAGCATCTATCGAAATTCAGACACAATCTGCTTCTTCCTCTGGCCATTGAATCGGTGGGGTCTGGTGTCTGTGGATCTCACTCTGCTTCGTCTATCCTTCCTTCCTTTCCTCAGTCTCTCCTTTGGACTCTTGAGTTCTCCCTGATTTGTTGGAATTTAGATGTTTCTGGGGTTGGTGAAGGACTCTGGTTGGTGGCCCGGTGGGTGGTGGGTAGTGTCTGGTCGGTGCTGGATTTCACTTTCCTTTCTTTTCTTTGATCCTTCCTCGGGTCTCCTGACAACCTCACGACTCTAGCTGGATTCTGAAGTAGTCGGTTTAGGTGAACGGTATGGGATTTTTAATAGGTTTTAGGTGAATTAATGAGTACACACTTACACTCACGCACATATGCACACACACACCCGCTTATACTCATACTCACGCACATACAAAATAAAAATTAATTTAAAAAATTAAAAATTATTAAAAAAGAGAGCAATGATGAGGACATGTCAAATCGGTAAAATTACCGAATGAACAATACTGAGCTCTCCAGAAAAAAATGCATCAATCAGTCTCTCTTCTTTTGGCATGACATGTCCCCTGATGGGTGCATCTGGCAACGCCTCCATTCCTGGCATTCCTCCCTG
The DNA here is from genome assembly GCF_054856555.1 of Leptonotus elevatus. Taxonomy (NCBI): domain Eukaryota; kingdom Metazoa; phylum Chordata; class Actinopteri; order Syngnathiformes; family Syngnathidae; genus Leptonotus; species Leptonotus elevatus. The sequence continues at coordinate 2,806,527 of NC_141250.1, read as the reverse complement.
TAACACAAAAATAGGACCCCACCGAATGGGATCAACAAGACAACATTCCTCAGACAAGTTTTAACAAAAAAACACTGTCCTGCAACTATAAGTGGGGCACTGTAAAGAACATTGTGAGATAAACAGTCAGCAGAGTCAGCAGATATTACTACTAATACTCCAGTTGGTAATATAAAATGTTACTGTTATTGTTTTCATGGAGCCATGAGGTTTAACCTTTCAGCAAATATGCTTAAAAGAGAATACAACTATACAATGGCTCGTATTGTGTGTTTCATGCCTTTTGTTGCCTAACATGACCATTGAAGAATGCTGATTGGTTTTTGCTCTTTGCCAGGACAAGACATGCAAGACAAAAGCATTTGAAATGCAAAAATCAGTTTGAACTGGACTGCGTTCACCACAGTGTAGCTGTTTTTCCAGTGCCCAAGGATTACAATTAACTGGCCACTCCTGTTGGGGCTTAATGACCAAGTGCTGAAAAAGCCAGCAGCGGGGACACTTCCTGAGCAGTGCCGGTTTAGGCCTAATTAGTTCTGGCACAGCAATCCTCACTGCTTATCTCATAGCTAACTGAAAAATATCAGCAGTGAAGTGTGAATATAAACATGCTGATTGCTGAAAATTCTGACAGAGCAGCACATGATTAAAGAGCATTGACTTTTGGTCATTTGTGCATTTTGGGCCTTTTTAATGTCAAACAAGCATAATTAATGCAATGTATATATTGTACATATCTGAGATACAACACAATATCAACTTTCATTCTTTGGTTCAACTAATGATTACCATCTTAAAATAAATAAATAAAAATAAAACACTTTCAAAGGGAATTAGGGATCTCCTTTGTTATAAGAAGTCCCAACCAACACAGTCAAATGGGGCGGGGGTGGGCTTTTTGGAAGGGAGGTCCAGGAGATTTGGGTAAACCATCTGTTAACCAAAGCTTTTGGGAAAGAGCACTAATATGGATTTAGGATATTATTCTCTCTGCAGGTGGGATTGTCATAACCCCCATGGATTTCTCTGCAAGGAGAGGCCAAAGGCAAGGATAAAAAAAAGGAGAAGGACCAACCAAAATGGAAGGGATTCATATATATATATATATATATATATATATATATATATATATATATATATATATATATATATACATATATCCATCCATCCATTTTCTTAACCGCTTGCCCTCACAAGGGTCACAGGGGCACTAGAGCCTATCCCAGCTGGCTTCAGGAAGTAGGCGGGGCACACCCTGAACTGGTTGCCAACCAATTGCAGGGCACACAGAGACAAACAACCATCCACACTCACAATCACACCTATGGGCAATTTGGAGTGTTCAATTAACCTGCCATGCATGCATGTCGGGAAACCGGAGTACCCGGAGAAAACCCACACAAGCAGGGGGAGAACATGCAAACTCCACCGAGGAAGGCCAAAACCTGGACTCGATCTGGGAGGCGGACGTGCTAACCAGTCACCCAGCTAACCAGTCACCCACCGTGCCGCAATCCATTATAATATTATAATATTGTTAAATCGGGAATTAATGGAAGGTTAATAAAAAAAACTGAAAGAATAGCACACAGTCTAGGTACAGTAGAAATGGTAACAATAGTCTTTGACTCTCCACATGAAACTGCTAACACAGCAGGGTATTCATGAATTTGGTAGAAAGAGAATCTTGGTAAGTAAGAGTGCGCTCCAACTCTCGAGCTGCCTGGGTTTATTACAACAGCAGTTGTCTTTACCGGGCTTAACAGTGATTTAGCCCCTTTTGCTTACTTGTTTGTTGTTTATCCTGATTGTACACCAGAGGCTTAAGCTGCCAGGTGCTTTAACAGAGCAAAAATGTACATCTGCTCTCATCTGCATCCAGATCAGTGACAGAGCCATACTCTCAGTGACGGCAATTAGTCATGATGGCTGTTCCAGGATTTTCGTATGACTGTAATCGGCTTAATCTTCTCGACCAAAATAAACTGATTTCCTGTTGACTGTTAAAACATTTTGATACCTACAGAATGCCAAAATAAATGACTGTAGACATTAACTTGGATCAAGTATTAGTTTTTACAAAGACGTTTGAATGTGTTTCTTTATTCAGATACTGAGTATAACTAACTATAATAGTCTATTAAACATGACATGGATTAAAATCATCCGCAACTGTAATGGTGATGATGGGAAATTATCTCTCCATATAAGAAAGAATCCGTAAACGACAGCTTCCCTCTAATCCAGCTTTGATCCCAATTGACCTCAGGCTTTGCCTGCCCACTATTCTTTATTCAATGAATTGATTCTCGGAAGTCTTTATGTTGAAGACCAGACTGTACAAATGCTATTGACATGAGCAGAAACAAAAAAAACTGCTAAATAATATAAACTACAAATAAGATGACATATAGTATTTTGTCATAAATCAGTGAATACACAATATTATTACCATCCAATCAATCAAATTGGAATTGAGAAATTTAGATGTACATGCTGGATACAATGGAAGAAAACTTATGTGAATGCAGTAACCAAGATAAAAGTATACAGGTATGCCCAAACAACGGTAACAACAATAACAATACTACTACTACTACTACTACTACTACTATTAATAATGATAAGAAGAAGAATAAGTAGTAGTAGAAGAAGAAAAAGAAGAATTAGTGATGGGCGAGTACCGATACCAGGTATCGGTCAGATACCCGGCCATATTTCAAGGTATTCGAAACTGGCCACAGCTCCTGTGGCCGTTTTATGATCAGGAACTAAAGGTATGTAAGGCTAACGGCTGCCCATTAAGATGCAATTCCAGTACATATGTCTAACACAAACACACATATTGACGCCTCCTTAAAATAATCGCCTAAGTCATTTTTTCAGATTTTTCAGGAAACACAATTTTTTTTAACTATTTGCATTATGAGGAGATGATTTAGGCATTTTAATTAATTTTTTTAGCAAACAATTTTGGTCCCTTTTTAAACACATTTAATTTTTCTCCCCAACAGTCCGAATCTGTTTAAGTGCTACTGGCACAGTTGCATTTCATACGTGCTGCACTTCACTGGGATTTTTGCATTGCACCCTCTGCACGTCAACCGTGCACTTGTGCGCTCTTCACCAAGATGAACGAGTATGTGATGTTTGAAGTGAGGTGGAGGTGTAGTCGGTGGATTTGCCGTAGCCATCGCAGCCAACTCTATCATCAAGATCTATCGGAAGGCCTTCTGATGGCGCGGAACATTCCCTTTGGATTTTGAAATTTCCTTGTAAAGGATGAAGACATTGACGATGGCAATGTACAAGAAATGAAATAACTTTTTTTGAAAAACAAGAGAGAGAGAGAGAGAGAGAGCACACAAATCCAGCACATTAATTATTACAATACCAAATGCATAAAATAACCCTTTATATACAACACATTCCTTCACTGCTGGTGGAACAGGGCTGTTCTGCTGTGTCCATTGCCATCATTACCTTTGACCCTCCGCTGGACTGTCTCGTTCCCGTGGGCTGTGTGTATTGTGGAGCAAAGAAACACATGGGGGAGTTGTCTCTGATCCATCTGATGCTCCCTGGTGGTGATCTGGACTTCAAGGTGTCCAATTTGGTTTGTCCGAATTGTTCCACACACCCAGACATGTGTTTGTTGCAGGTCACGGAAAAGTACTGGACTTGTGTAGAAATTGTCCACAAATGGTTTATACCCAGTGTCAAGTTACTTGGTCTTGACCAGCTGCATAACGGAGTCATATCTTAGCCCTTTCCCTGTGCACTCTTGTGATTTCCCTTCATAAATGAAAAAATCCCAGCCATAGCCATTGGCCTAATCTACCATTTGACAAATTTGCTTTTCATGTATTGTTTGAGTCCAATCCAGGATTTTGAGGCAACCAGTCTTTTATCTATGGAAATGTTTTGGTTGGGATGATAGCTGCTTCTGCCTGCGAGTCTCAACTCATCATGAAGGGGTTTGATTCTGCTGAGACGATCATAACCCCCCGTTCTCCTCCACTGATTATTTGCAGCATCTTCTGCTCTGTTGCTTATGTGCAGGGCCCGGCATATTTTTAGGAATCGTTTTCCAGTCATGACTGTTTTGAGAAAAGGAAAGCTGTAAAGTTCAGATTTTCTCCAATAATCTGTGTATGAACAGAATTTCACAATATCCCTGTATATAATCAATGCTAGGAAGCCATACATTTCTTTCAATATCATGTCCACCCATGGGTCACCTGGCTTTGACATTTGTGTGGCCCCATATTGCGTTGTGTTGTCAGTCAGTGTTTGTAGCATTGAATTTGTTTAAAAAAAAAAAAAAGTCAGTGAGTCATACTGTGTATGACTCAGTAGAAATGATCTGGGGTCCAGATGGGTGTAGTGGATTGAACACTGGCTGTGGTGGCGTAATGTCATTAACACTAGTGTCTTTTTTTAAATTTTTCTTAAGAGCTCAGTATTGTTCATTCGGTAATTTTACCGATTTGACATGTCATCATCATTGCTCTCTTTTTTAATTTATTTTGTATGTGCGTGTGTGTGTGTGTGTGTGTGCGTGTGTGTGTGTGTGTGTGTGTGTGTGTGTGTGTGTGTGTGTGTGTGTGTGTGTGTGTGTGTGTGTGTGTGTGTGTGTGCAGGGGTGCGTGCGTGTGAGTGTGTACTCATTAGTTCATCTAAAACCTATCAAAGAAAAGAAAGGAAAGTGAAATCCAGCACCGACCAGACATTACCTACTACCCACCGGGTTACCAACCAGAGTCTTTCACCAACCCCAGGAACATCTAAATTCCAACAAATTAAGGAGACCTCAAGAGACCAAAGGAGAGACTGAGGAAAGGAAGGAAGGATAGATGAAGCAGAGTGAGATCCACAGACATCAGCCTACACCGATTCAACGACCAGAGGAAGAAGCAAATTGTGTTTGAATTTCGATAGATGCTGGTGTGGTGGATCTGGAATGCATGAAAACCTCCACCAAAGAGGGGAGCCGTCGACCCCGGCCAGGACAGAGCAAGCACAACCCCCCAGGGCCCCCCAGGCCACAGCAGCGCCAAGGGACAACCCCCGGGCCCCGCAGTGGCCACCGGCCGGAGAGCAAACCCAGGAGCCAGGAGCGCCCCCCACCCCAATATCAAAATTTATAGAAACATGGTCTACGTATTTAGAACATTTTAACCTAAATCTGGTTACTTAATTCTGCCTGTTAGCGAGAGCCACCACATCGCGATAACTTACATTGCTGTTTCGGTATTTGGCAATTTGTAACTAATGGTTGTGTTTTTATAGTCAGGAACCCAGTTGCTGCCAGCAAGATCGAGCAGACAACATCAAACGACACCTTGCAGTCACCAACTCCCTAAAATTCACGCGCCTCCTGCCCCCGCCCGGTTGGGAAGGGCCCCGCTGGTCGCTCCTCTTAACTCACTGCACTAGTTTTTCACAATACACTTTGTTTATAGACACATAGGGCACAAAACACACTTTTTTTTGGGGGGGGGGGGGGAACACCGTCTTCGCCTTACAACTCCCCACCAATTTGAATGCACCACACAACTGGGGGGGGGGGGGGCGGAGTGGGGTGCCATTGGTTGGGGTAGACCGCAGTATTAAGCAGTGCTGCGGTCCTCCATCCGTCTCCCCGCCAAGCCATCGTGCCCCCTATTTTTTTTTTAATGCACCACATACACTCACTGACATGTCTGGGAGGCAGGTGGATCGGAGCGGGGGGATATCATTTCCCTCTGCTGCATCTCACCTGCCCCCAATTTTAATGCACCACACACACACACTTGTATATACACTGGAAGGAGTCACATTCACGGTGTAGGGGTAGAGTTCGCCAGTTGGCGAGCTGGCGAACTCAGTAACAGGGTTAGCTTTGAAGGATTAAAGAAAAGAAAGGAAAGTGTAATCCAGCACCGACCAGACATTACCTACTACCCACCGGGTTACCAACCAGAGTCTTTCACCAACCCCAGAAACATCTAAATTCCAACAAATTAGGGAGACCTCAAGAAACCAAAGGGGAGACTGAGGAAAGGAAGGAAGGAAAGATGAAGCAGAGTGAGATCCACAGACATCAGCCTACACCAATTCAACGACCAGAGGAAGAAGCAAATTGTGTTTGAATTTCGATAGATGCTGGTGTGGTGGATCTGGCATGCAGGAAAACCTCCACCAAAGAGGGGAGCCGTCGACCCCGGCCAGGACAGAGCAAGCACAACACCTCAGGGCCCCCCAGGCCACGGCAGCGCCAAGGGACAACCCCCGGGCCCCGCAGGGACCTCCGGCCGGAGAGCAAGCCCAGGAGCCAGGAGCGCCCCCCACCTCAACACGGCCCGCCAGGCTCCCCACAGGCCCACAGCCACCCGTACAGCACCCACCCCCCACCGACCCCACCCCTACCAACCACCCGCCCCCCAGACCCCGACCCCCAAACCCGGGCATCGGTGATGGAGAGGGGCCGGACAGCGGCACCCGCGCCCACTCCACCTCCAGCCGCGTGGAGGGACGGAACACCGGGGGCAGAAGGGGCGATGGTAGCACCGGGGGACAAGCAGCACCACCGAACCCCAGGCCCAGCGGGGAAAGGCCCCGGTTGTCACGCCAGCGTTCTTAGTGAAAGCTTACCCTGTTACTGAGTTCGCCAGCTCACCGACTGGCGATCTCTACACCTACACCGTGAATGTGACCCCACCCAGTGTATATACAAGTGTGTGTGGTGCATTCAAATTGGGAGCAGGTGAGATGGAGCGGAGGGAAATTATATCCCCCCGCTCCGATCCACCTGCCTCTCAGACATGTCAGTGAGTGTATGTGGTGCATTAATAAAAAAATAGGGGTGGGGGGGGGGCACGGTGGTGCGGCGGGGACACGGATGGGGGACCGCAGCACTGCTTAATACTGCGGTCTGCCCCAACCGATGGCACCCCACCCCAACATACCCCTCCCCCCAGTTGTGTGGGGTATTAAAATTGGAGGGGAGTTCGAGGGCGAAGACGGTTTCTCCACCAACACTAGTGTCTTGCCACTGCTAGTCCACTGAATCCCCGGCTCCACTGCGGCTGGCTCTGCTCCTTCCCTGTCCACGCCCTTGACTACTGCCTCTTCTTCTTACATGACCGCCAGTAGCGTGCGTCAGAGTTTGGGCATCTAGATCCCAATGGTCGTCGTCACTGAAACTGCTGTGCTCCCTTCTGGGCCGTTTGCTGGGTGTGGAACCTGGGACCCATTCATCATCTGAATCTTCAGATTCAGGTGACCTATCATTGGGGGAGGAGCGATAGAGAGAGAAAATAAATGTAATTTTCAATAGTATTAATCTCCCCCCCCCTGATAATAGTACATTTCTACTCAGTAAAACACAATGTACAAACACCTACCCCTGCATATAGGGTTGCCAACCGTCCCTTGAAATACGGAATAGTTCCGTATTTAGACCTATAAGTACGCGTCCCGTATTGAGGTGTCAAGGGACGCACTTAGTCAAAATGAGTCCATAAAATATCAATGGAATTAATGAATAACAGTGACCTTTATGTGAGAACTTACGGTAAGGTTCCAAGGACCTCCTGCTCTATGACCAATTAGTTGACAGCACATTCATTTACGTGTATGACGAGAATCCGCTCATCTTATTGGTCGACGTAATGTTGTTTGCGGAAGTACATAGCTGACAATCCGACTAGCAGCGCAGCAGCAGTACTCCTCCAAATAAAGGCAGAAACAATTGTAAAAATACAGAGAAGACTGGGATGCAAAACACATGGGTCAAGAAAGTGTGATCAAGCGCACTGTACTGTCTGCTGGCGCACTTTTACCATAGCCCCGATGGTGGACTGACTGGCATCAAGTAATGCTTCTAGTGGTGCAGCCGTGCAGGACACTTGCGGAATACTGTACAACACACAACTAAACTAGGGGAGCCCCAGAAAAAATTGTTGTCCACCAGGCAACGCCAGCGATAGATATGGTATGTAAAGAATGATTCTTTAACCCCCTGTTCAAGGTTAATATGGGAATGTGCAATGAATATATTGTATGGAAAAGATAGATTGACAAATACGTTAAATAAATAATATATAAAAGTAACCATTGATGATTAACACACGCAGCCTTACGTTTATCACAAGTTCAAACAAATTTGTATATTTTTTCCTGTACATGCAGTTGATATACGACACTAACTATAAATTTATACAGTAAAAATTGTTTATCTAATTTACAGGTGATTGTTGCAGACGTAGCCCATGTCTATCACATTGTATGCATGGTTTGAGCTATAACTCAGCTGACTGTGCTCTAAAATTGACTCTCAGAACACTGAATGGCGATGATGAAATACAAATGGGAAAAATAGGCAAATGTATATAAATATAAATAGTCTAGGGCATTGAGCTTTTCATAAGTTACAGGTTGAATGTTATGCTTATTATTAATTGTTTAAGGGATACTTGGCTCATTGAGCCATTTTCAGTAGGAAATAATTAATATTTTGTCCAGAATTAATTTGATAACAATAAATACCTTTACAATTTTTTTCCCACTTACTGTCTACTGAAGATGACATAACCTGTGCTGAGAAAGTAGGCAACAACCAATCATGGCTGACCAAACCCAGAAAACAGGTGAGGCATGATTGGTCGTTACCTACTTCCTCATTATTCAAATCTGAAGGAACTCAGCTTTCAAACTGTGTATATAGCATGACAAAGATATATATGTAACGATATATGATAAGTATAAACGTCATGAATTCATATATAATGCACCACGCAATGCATTCAAGAAACCAAGTGGCTTTACCGTTATCATAGATTTGAATAGATACAGTACATATTGTATATATGATGCTGGTGCCGGCAACGTAAAAGCTTGAACAGGAAAAGTGTTGTTGCATTACATGTTCGTGGACGTCACTAAAAACAAATAATCAAACATGCATTTCTGTATTTGATAGCACACTATTTGGTGTTGACAAGAAAGTAAGCTTCATGAAAAATCAGTTGAAAAATAACAAAG